>NC_089587.1:199716147-199955128 GCF_019320115.1 Miscanthus floridulus
TAACTAATCGTGCTTCTGTCTAGATATACAGGGCTATAGGGAGTGTATCATGCCCGTTCCATTGCTGTATTGAACACGATAATGAATTAGCAACAAATAATCTCATCATATCTAACTGTCTGGAAGAATATAATGAACCAAAGTACTTACCGATAAACTATTATTAAGGGGCCTCCCAACGGGTAATCGTTCCCAACACCAAACCTAGAGTAGGTAGGAGCAACCCCCAAGGTTCGCATGTCCTGAGGTGCGACGGCAGGCAACGCATAGCTGTCGATACGTCCATGCCAGACTGCGCTGCCCCAGCTGTACCCCTCTATGTTCTTCCACGGCTGGCGAAGTATGTCAAGGAAGATCCAGCTGATGGTGTTGCCCGAGGCGTCTGGGAAGAGGAAAGCACCAAAAAAGTGCCAGAGCCACACTCGAGCGAACCTGTCGATCTGTGCCTCCTCAGCTTGTGGGTCCAAGTACTCAAAGCGCTCTGTGATCCAGGACGACGAAACACCAGAACTTTTCCTGTAATTGATCAAAGAAAATGAGACCCGATACCAGCTGTAAAGCAATGCAAGTATTAAATAGGCTTGAATTACTCACTTATTTTTCTTGGAAGCATCGTCGTCCGGTGAAAGAAAACCAGTAAACTGAGCCACCAGCTCCCTCCAGTGATCGTTGTCAACTATCCCTGTCACTGGAAGTCCCCCCAACCGAAGGCCTAAAATAGCCTTCACGTCCTACAACGTCAAGGTCATCTCGCCACAAGATAGATGGAACGTGTGGGTCTCAGGCCTCCCCCTGTTATAAGAATAGAACGACTGTTAGTTGCCTCCAATTTGTTACAAGAAAGTTTACATACAAAGAACACACTCGCACCTGTCTACAGCTGCAGTAAGTAGTACTGGATCAAGGGGTGAAAGACCGTGGTTGACAACACGGACAAGCTCGAGGAAGCCGGCACGCCGTTTGTACGGCGTATAACGCTCATCCCACTGATGCGCCCTGGTGTGAGTGTGGGGCCTCAAAGGAGGCAAGGACACATCCGCGTCGTTGTCACTTAAGATGTGTGCTTGGTACTGGTCGTCGTACTCCACCTCCAGAATGGGGTACAACAGGTGCTACGTGGGAGGGGTCATCCTGTTATAAATTGATAAACAAAGTGTTAGAGTATTCAAATTAATAAAATTCAAGTTAACATTAGTAAGTTCACAAACAAATTCACTAACCTAACTAGCCTAAATCTCTAAACCCAAAATCCTAACTATACTAGATAATAAATACATAATCAATCCATATAAAACTTTGGTTCTAAAATTACAAGTAATCTCTCCGTCTCAAAATAAATACACATCTTGCTTCTCGAGTAGTCAAATATGTTTAAGTTTGATCAAAACTAAAAAACGGTATCAATATTTCTATCTTCTAATAAGTTTATTACGAAAGTATACTCCATGCTTAATGTAATAGTACCTATTATGTATCATAAATATTAGTACGCTATTATATAAATTTGGTCAAAGACACTAATAGTAGATACAAAAAAATACCAACTATACTACATAATAATAAAAAAAATATGAAATCGAGAGGGAGGTACCTTAGGAGCGGGCGGCCTTGACGCGCCGGCGTTCGTGGCGCGGCTGGCTAGGGCGCTGCGCGGCGGGAGTGGTCGGGCACGGCGTGGGCGAGCGGCCGAGGCCGGGCCGTGCTGGCGCGGGCGGGGCGAGGCGAGGCCGGGTGAGCGCGTGCGCGGCGTGGACGGGCAGGCGCAGGCACGGGCGGCCGCAGGCAGGGCGCTGGCGGCGGCGGCGACGTTCGGGCGTCAGGCGGGCGGGCAGGACAGGGGTGCGTGCGGGCGGGCGAGCTCGCGCGCGGTATATATCTGGTCCTGCCGCACCACAGATCAGGGCGCGGCACTGCCGCGCCATGATCGGTGGCGCGGCAGGACCCGCCACGTCAGCGCCCCCCCCCCCCGGCGCCCCACGCCACGTCAGCCCTGTGCCGCGCCACCATGCATGATGCGGCACAGGCATTTGGCCGCGCCAGGGCAATAGGCGCGGCCAAAAGTGTTAGTTTAAAAAAAACCGACAGTGTTAGATTTAAAATTATATTAAAAAGGGTTAAAATTAAAAAAAAATCGCTTGGGTTGGGGCTGTAGTAGTTGCTGCTGCTCAAAAATAGATCGAGTTATTCTGTACCCGACAGCAATCTCAAACGATCAGGCTACATATGACTAGACATCAATACTCCAAGCATTAAGTAATGAACCACAATAGCTACACGAGTTTCTAAAATTTTACTCACTCCCTCTCAAACAAAATGCAATTCTAGCACAGTACCATATTTTAATATTTTTATAATTAATTAATTTAGAGCCATAAATGTGAATATTATGTACTAAAAATTTAGTCAAACGTGAACGATTTTATCTGGTACGCAACTCATAGTTGTATTCTTTCTAAGATAGAGGTAGTACAAACCTCTCATGTCTCTTTTTTTTTCTTGTCTGGTCAAATCCACCTCCAACTCTCCTTCTCCTTATGCATAGGCCATCAAACTCAATTAAGCTCAGCTCGAGCCCAACAAAGATCTGCCCGTTGATGCCCCTCCTCCGCCTGCACACAGTAGCGAGCAACAAAGACCCTCCTTTATTTTTTGGAAACTTCACCGGGGGCGGGGGGGGGGGGGTTGTCCCCCACCTGAATTTGTATTCAGAACCAGTGGCTCAAATACACATATGCAGAGTTTAGAGGTGGTGGTTCACAGGCTTTATATAACAGATCCTCCTTCATGCCCTCTCAATGGTGTCATCACACGCACTGACGTGAGATCCACTCACTGAGCATCTTGTCCAGGCATAGCGACGTGCATCACCAATCATCGTCGCTTTCACCGCTTTGCTCGTCTTCTCCGACATCCTTATGTGCTCATTGTCTTCGTTTCTCATGGAAGAGGTTGGCGTGCAGATGGGTTGCGGCAGAGGAGGTTGGCAAGGAAAAGGGTGGAGGCGGAAGTTAACTAGTGAGGATAGGGCAATGGTAGAAGTTAGCGACAAGAGGGGCGGCGGTGACAAGTCGGCAACATGCTTGAATTGGAACATGTGCGGGTGGAGGGAAACGAGGCACAAAGCATATAAGGATGGGAGTGGCAAGTGCAGTCTAATCTTTCTCAATCTATTAGCTGTTGTTAGCTGGATTTATCCAGCTAGTGAAGATAGTTATTAGCTGTACCTGTTCGATTCATCCTAGTTAATTAACTGCAGCAGCTAATTATTAGTATGATAGATTCAAATAGAGCATATGTTAGTGTCATAATGAAGCGGGTAAGAGTTGGATTTCTCACTCTACTACTTCTATTACCATTTATTATAACTCTAAAGATTGCGTGGGGTTTTGGACAGGAAGCAACGTCCACGTCACCCAAAATTCCCCCAACCGTCCGATCTCGCGTTAAACGGCCCAGATTGCTTGAAGCTAATTCTCGCTTGCAGCCGCTTCTCCTACATCTGGTTAGCTTCTCCCATTTCTCCTCTACTTCTCCCGCTTCGCTTTAGAATCCAGAGAATCAAATATATACAGTCGCTTCCGCTTCTCCTTCCAGATTCTTCTTCCAACCCCCTCGTCTCTCTCTTCACTCTCTCTCTCACTCGTCCTCCCGACGCGAACAAGGGCGATGGCGCCGTGCACGAGCGGGTTGCGGTGGCAGCGGCCGACCTCCTCCAACACCTCCTCCGTCGCTGCTACCGCCCTCCCTTGCCTGCCTCTGACCTCCTTTTCTTCCTCCTCTTCCTCCCCTCTCTCTCTCTCCCCTTCCCGTCCGAGGCAGCGGCAAGCACGATACGGCGGCGCCCTTCCCTCTCCCCCATCCTCCACACGTAGACTCCTCAACGCCTCCTCTGGTCGGGGAACATGTGCTCCTTTGGTTGCCGAAACCCTAGCTACCTATACGCGTGCTACAATTGGGTTACATGCTTGCTACCTCTTCTGATTTGGTTTCATTTTCGTTTTTCCAAATTGATTTCAGCTTCCTTGCTTTTCTTCCTTAGGGTTCGTCTATGATTGTACAGGTACAATGGAAGGGACTTTCATTGTGCTGCTGTTGATGTATTTATTTTACACTGAGCATATGCCATTGCTGATGATGTAGCTATTTCAATTTTAGTGTATGACAGTGTCTATGACTTGCACCCGATAAACCTGACCATATTTCCATGCTATTGCTATTTTACATTTTCCGTTCACCATATTTCGATGCCATTGATGCTGGAAAAAAATCTTTTTCTGAGATATGGCATATGAGAATATGCAGTTATGACTATCACTGTTTTTATGATCCCTAAGTTATGATGAGTACTTAGTCCTTTATGATATTTCTATTCGACTTCTACTGAGATGAGCCATTTGGGTATGGAACAATACGAACATTACATATATATGGTCCTCTTTTAAATTCTTAATAATGAACCAAGGCACTTTGGCATATGCAAGGATGACCTACTTTTACCTGGCAACATTCCAATCTTCTTTCCTGCACTTGACTGCTATCTGCAAAAAATATCTGCAGTTTGCTTAAAGATAAGCTTGCGTTGTCATGAACAGTGATTTTCCGACAAACATGTGCCAACTGTTTGTGTTCTTAGTGAAAACTACTACCATGTGCGTACGTTTAGGCCTCCTAATTTTAGCTTCCATATGTCAACCTTGTTTATTTTCCATTGTTTTCCCCATTGCTGATTAGCCATGACCATATTTTGTTCAAAATCGGTGTTGACGATAGTTTACGTTCATCATAAACTGTCAATATAACTTATATAAATGCATAAAAAGGATCACCAACATAGGTCTAAGGGTTTAAACTAATAAATTCCATAAGTTTTGGTGAATCTGTGTTTGTAGGAGGATTTACTCAGAAAATCATCAAGGACGACATATTCGTCAAAGCAAATGGCATTTATCCACAGTGAAACCGACGTGGGAAGACTATAGAAGACTCCAGAAGGCAAACCACCGAAGCGGAGGGCAGGTGGTTGCCATGTGGGGTCGGCCGGGCCCACCTGTAGGCCGCCCAGCCCCTGGGCCCACCTGTCAGCCCCTCCTTCAAATGTTGGTTCCCCACCGCCTCCTAGATTGCATCTACGCCGTTCTTTCAAGTCGGTTTGATCTGAGGGTCCAGAATTGATGCTCTGGCCTATATATAGCAGCCCCTACCTCCCTCCCTAAAGCATCCCTGAAATCATAATTCATACCTCTCATTTAGAGATCAAGATACACTAGAAGGATTAGGTCTAGACTCTCCAATGTAGTAGATTAGTAGCTCAGGAGTGAGGGTCGAGTTGGGCTCATGCTCAAGTTTCGGATCTAGTCTTGAAGGCTCGGCAAAGCCTTGTATCTTTACTTCCACATCTTGTAAGACTTATTATAAATTCATCATATTCGTATCTACATGCTATGCTTACTTTTATATATCTTGCTTAGTTGAGGTTATCATACTTTTGTGTGTGGGTTCATAGAGCGCTTAGCCTGCTAGTTTATCAATTGGGCTAAGTAGCCAAGCCTTGTGTAAGCATGGTGCTTATATGATGATCTGCCTGTGAGTACACCCTCTTCTCTGGTTGGGTGGTAGCAGCGGGAGGTGACAGCCCTATCTATCCTTTGTAGTCCACTCCGAATTGAGCAGGTTCTTAAATTGTAGGACCGTAGTCGCGTCGGTAGAGTTATCTATTGTGCGTACTCTACCGTCTAAGCGGAGTCCCGAAGTGCACAAGAGTAGAGTTAGTCTTAACTATAGTTGGATGTATATATACTTTGACCATGTAATAAGAATGTCACAGGAATCTACCTCACTCGTTGCTCTTCTGAGTTAACTAGTTTGCATTATCTTAGTAATCTATCCCCTGAGTGTCATTATCCTTAATTCCTATCATTACCTTTACCCCTTGCTCTAGCTATGCTGCTATGTTGATTGGTAGATACTCCTTTGATATTGAATAAGACTTTACATCATTGTTTCCCTGTGGTAAAATATAAATAACGATACCTGGAATACTCCCGGTAAAATGCTACAATGGTATTCTGTGCGCTTGCGGAATCCTTCATATTATATTTGCACTTATAAATACCAGCAAGCATTTTTGGCGCCGTTGTCAGGGAAACAATTGGTGTAAAGATTTAGATCATTAACATACCACTAGCTTTAGTAGGATTACCCTTGTTCTGTTGAATTGTGGAATAAGACAGGACAACAGATGCCGTTTCGACCTTCCGGCGAGCTTCCAAAAGAAAGACATTGAAGAACCCAGGGTGTCTGAGCATTCAAGATCCATCAACATTAGAACCCTGCCATCTCAACATTAGAACCCTGCCATCTCAACATTAGAACCCTAACCATGTGTAGATTGGAGAAAAAGGGTCGACATCACAAGAATACAAATCACATCTCAAGTGACGAATACAGACGTTGCACTACTCACAAATTCCATCATGTGAGTCATGGTAATTATGATAAAAAAAGATGAGATAGTCTTGTTCATGAACTTTAAACTTGATTAGTAGTTATCTTTTAATTTTTGCATTCCATTGCATGTTTATTTTCAATGATTCATGCAACCACTCTGTTTAGTTTAAATTCTCTCATATCAAAATCCATAACATATTTAGTTCCTTGCATACATTTATACCACTTGCATCTTTTATTAAAAAAAGAATCTCACCATGATCATGCTCTTTCATCTCCATTTGAATAAATCTTATTTATGCTTTCATGCTACCTTTGTTTGCTATAGTATGCTTAGGTTTGGAGTATCTTCATACACCTTTTAAAGTAAGCGTGGTGCTTAGTTTAAACTATTTTCTTAAATCAAATTAGACATGATGTTTAGTTTGATTTTTGAACCAAGAGGTGTGTTGATCTTACTTCCAAAGACTTTTTAAATTAAGCATGGTGCTTAGGTTAAAATACTTTCCTAAATTAAAATAGACATGGTGTCTAGTTTAATTTTTGAGTCGATAGTATGGTTTAGTAGATACTGGTTATTTTGTTGGATTAACCCCTGTAGAAAACTCTCAAATTCAATCTGGGTAAGTCCTAAGATAAATTCACATCGGAGATGAATCAAGGCATATGATGAACTCCAATAACTTTGCTCAAAGAAGACCCAGCTCATTCTTCATGGAAGGAAGAACTGTGAGTATCAATGTTTATTCACTTATCTTTTGTTGCAAGTTATCTTTGCCTTGAACCATACTAGAATGCAGCAAACACATAGAACATAATAAACAAAATCTATGCTAAAGTAATCCTAAAAATATCCTTCCATTAGCAGAGGAAAATAAAAAAAATAGACAACACTACCCGTGTTTCAAATTTGTTATTTCCCTCGGATATGTGTCTATTAACATTTTGTAGGAAAGAATGAATAGAAGCTATGCCTGTTCAAGGTTTGGTATGAATCCACAAACCCTAAACCAAACCACCACTATAGCTGTGAAGTGGATGAATAGATCGATAGGCTATGAGCAAGATGAAAGACAACCTAGCTTTGAGCCTTCCCAAGACTCAAGCTAGGATGTTGATGAGAAGCCGGATGAAACCCACCTTGTATTAACCAGGATATGCCTACTTTCATCATCTTCAAAGGGACCAGCTCACGCGTTGGCAACAAGGACTAAGACAACGGGATGCCACTACATCATGGCATGCATCATTATGTCAACAAGCATCATCAATCAATGGTTCATTGATGACTATGTCTTGTAAGGCCGTAAATGACCATGGTCGCCCAAAGACATCCCCTAGTCATTGAAGATGAAGCTTCCATGCTAGTACCAATGAGGATCTTTGTTTGATCATCAAGGTGGCTACCATATCGCTAACAAATAAAGAAGAATAACTCTCTGTCACACCGTTAGATGATCAAGAAGGAACTTGAGTTTGCATCTCCAATGAACCCCAACTCATCAACCAAGGATCAACAAAAATCAAGAAAGGTTGATGGAAGAAGAGCATGTAATCGGATGGTGCAAAGAAAAGTTAAAGGCAAGAAGAGGCCCGGCTCAATGGATCTAAAGCCATGAAGCCCTCACTGATAGGTACATTAGATGAGTTTCCTTTAGAGAAGAAACAATGAGTAGAGTAGAAGGTCTAACACAATGCTAAGATCCACAAAAGAAAGGACAAAAAGATGGCATGATAAAAGAATGAGAAAGGAGTGCGACATAGGAGACAAGATGCTCATGAATAGCCCAAGCAAGGAAACCTTCAAGCAGGAAGAGAAGACCACCACAAGTCATCTACCCTTGATCACATGGTGTCATCACGCTCTAATAATGAAGGTAACATCTTAAGGTAAGTGGTCATCATTTTCCTCTTGATCTTGGTATGCACATAAATGAAGAAACAAGCATGTTTGAGTTACAATTTTGCTTAATCCAACCTGATTAACTCAACATATTTTATTCCTTAAGCTTGTTCATAGTACCACTTTCTTGATCTCATAGTCCTAACCAAATGAGCTAAAATTTTGCATATCTTACCCTTGGAAGATAATAGTCAAAATCATATAAAGTTTGATATATTATAAAGATGGGCAATCCTTCCATAGGTTAAGCAACTTCACTCTTTTTATCACAGTCAAAATGCTACATCCTTCTCATCTTATCACCTATGTTATAAGAATAAATAATGCACATAATATTAGCTCAATCATAATTCAATGTGCCTAAGGCTATAGAAGAGTAAATAAAGTTTTGGTTATGTTGGTGTTTTTTCCACCAACAGAGCCCATACACTTGATCTCTACCTTGTCTTTATGAGCAGAACACACTTCGAGTAAAGTGTGGGGGGGTCGATCCCCCCAAATTCTACAAGTGGAAGTTCTAAATTCGACAATAAGCTCACAACCATTGATGAGAGGACACCTAACATCCAAGGTACGTTACACAATCATACACAATGGCAGGTAAGCATGGGACAGGAGATGGCCAGCTTCCAGCAACAACAAAATCAAAATTGGAGGGCTCTGTTCTAGCACCTCCACATCCGCCCACCTCGTTGAGCAACCACGACAACAACCAGCTTGGGAGAGAAGACATTCCCCGGTATCCAGATAAGTATTTCTTTCCTTTTATTATTCTTAATTTGCTTTATATATATTAAAAAAGATGAATAACTAAAAACAAAGTAAAAGTTATCTTTATAGAAATATATATAGTTATAATGTGCGATCTAAAAAATGAAAATAAAATAAAGAGAGTGTGTCCAGTTTGCTTTAATTTGTTTTTAAGAGTTGAATAAAATAAAAAGGACTCTGAAGATAATCTTTTAAAATGGAAATGATAAATAGTTGCTCCATTGTAATCCTTTCAAGTACCTAGTTTTTAGCCTTGAATTCTCCCGAGTTTTGGATAAGATTGTTTTGATATAAGGATTTACTCTGAACTTGAAAATCGTGGGTAGCACATGCTTGATCTAAGTCTAGGTAATTGACGGATATGGTATGAGAAGGTTTGAGCTATTGTTTATCTTGTTCCAAGTGACACTGAAGTTCTAAAGATTTATCTTTTGAAAATCACAAAAATGCTACATGATAAGTTCCTGTATGACAAAGCTTGAATTCCCACCAGAGCCATACATGTTATTTAGGCTAGAAAAACTTTCACATATATGCTACTTGCTTTTGCATTTAGTTTTTTGTCAAGCTTTGTTGACCCTTATGACAGGTTTGTCATGCTCTTAAATTCAAGATCATGTACACACCACCCAAATATGCGCTACTCCTACACTGGGGTAGACGTAAAAACATGCTTTCCATCTAGATCCACCCAAAAATGTTTTACTTCTACACTGGGAGTGAACACAAAAAACATGCTTGATAGGTTTTCCATCCACCAAATAAATACTCCAAGTTCTTGTTGATATCTCTCAAAGTTTTGTTGCGGAAAAGAGACATGGGGCTATGCAAAAGTTATTCAAAAAAAGAGAAAGAAAAGAAAAAAAAAGTTGAGAAAAAATGGACAAGTGTCCGAGATATCTAAAACAATGGGTACTTAGATGCCCGCCTGAAAAAAAAGAGATGAATAAGATAGCCCTTGCTCTCTAGCAAATGTTTTTAAATTTCAAAAGAGAGATATGTTTTCAAGAAGCATAGTAGAATTAGGTTAGCCACCATACATATATCCACCATATACATCCACACACTTGCACATCTTGATTTGATTGTATGACTTAACTCTCTTTGGATCCGAGGTTTGACTTTACAATATATATATATATTACAAGTATGGTCTTTCATGCTTTCTCCACTCCTATGAGCTCCACATAAGCCTTAGTTATAGGAAGAGAAGGGCATAACATCTTTATTGCCTTGGTGAGGATCCACAAATACTATATATTTTGAGAGACTTGAGAGTGTCATACAATGGAATCTCTGAGTTTTATTTTGAAAACTTATAAAAACTCCGGGAAAATGGTGGAACAAAGACCTTGAGACATAGTGCTTGACTTGATCGTTCTGTCTTTCAATTGCTCAAGACCTAAGTGAAGGCTAAGAAGCCCCATGGTTGAAGGTAATATGGGTAAGTTTGAAAGTCAGATCAGTTTATTCTAATTTGGAGGAGATTTTTTTATTGAACACCTGTGTACTTTTGAGAAGTGAAAGCATTGTAGCAAGTCCTGATCCATTGCTAAGTTTGGCTTTGCTCAGGGACTAGCAAAGGTTAAGTGTGGAGGAGCTTGTTAACGGTAGTTAACGTTCATCATAAACCATCAATATAACTTATATAAATGCATAAAAAGGATCACCAACATAGGTCTATGGGTTTAAACTAATAAATTCCATAAGCTTTGGTAAATCTGTGTTTGTAGGAGGATTTACTCATAAAACCGTCAAGGAGGGCGTATTTGTCAAAGCAAATCATGTTTATCCACTATGAAACCGACGTGGGAAGACTCTAGAAGACTTTAGAAGACAGACCACCAAAGCGGAGGGCAGGTGGCTGCCATGTGGGGCTGGCCAAGCCCACCTATAGGCCGCCTGGCCCATGGGCCCACCTATCAGCCCCTCCTTCGAATGTCGGTTCTCCACCGCCTCCTAAATTGCATCTACGCCGTTCTTTCAAGTCGGTTTAATCCGAAGGTCCAGAATTGATGCTCCGGCCTATATATAGCTGCCCCTACCCCCCTCCCTAGAGCACCCCTGAAACCCTAATTCATACCTCTTATTCAGAGATCAAGATACACCAGGAGGATTAGGTCTAGACTCTCCAATGTAGTAGATTAGTAGCTCGGGAGTGAGGGTCGAATTGGGCTCATGCTCAAGTTCTGGATCTAGTCTTGGAGGCTCGGCAAAGCCTTGTATCTTCACTTCAACATCTTGTAAGACTTATTATAAATTCACTATATTCCTATCTACATGCTATGCTTACGTTTAATATATATCTTGCTTAGTTGAGGTTGTCATACTTTTGTGTGCGGGTTCATAGAGTGCTTAGCCTGCTAGTTTATTGATTGGGCTAAGTAGCCGAGCCTCGTGTAAGCATGGTACTTATACGATGCTCTGCCTATGAGTACACCATGTTCTCTAGTTGGGTGGTAGCAGCGGGAGGTGACAGCCCCGTCTATCATTTGTATTCCACTGCGAATTGAGCAGGTTCTTAAATTATAGGACCGTAGTCGCGTCGGTAGAGTTATCTATCGTGGGTACTCTACCATCTAAGCGGTGTCCCGAAGTGCACAAGAGTAGAGTTAGTCTTAACTATAATTGGATGTATATATACTTTGACCATGTAGTAAGAATGTCACATGAATCTACCTCACTCGTTGCTCTCCCGAGTTAACTAGTTTGCATTATCTTAGTGATCTATCCCCTGAGTGTCATTATCTTTAATTCCTATCATTACCTTTACCCCTTACTCTAGCTATGCTGGTATGTTGACTGATAGATACTCCTTTGATATTTAATAAGTCTTTACTCTATTGTTCCCTATGGTAAAATATAAATAACAATACCTGGAATACTCCCGGTAAAATACTACGATGGTATTCTGTGCGCTTGTGGAATCCTTCATATTCTATTTGTACTTATAAATACCAACAATTTGGTTTGTATTTTTTTTTTTTGAAAGCTTCAACGGGGGGATTAATCCCCACCTGATTTTATTGATTATAGCTCATCATACATGGTTACAAGATATTTGTACATGAGTTTTCGCTAGAGTAGAAACACAGATTACATTGGATTTGAGTTCAACGAGATGAGAGGATGCCAAAGAAAGGTAAAAAAGTCATAGATGAGTGGACTAAGTTCTTGTCAAATCGGGTTTGCATTTGTTTATATCTGAACAGCTTCGCTTATCAGCCTTATATGAATCTCATCTGTGCTAACCTGTAATTTAAGCATCATAGCTCTGGTCTTCATTTCAGTGTAGTTTGGTTTCCAGTTTTTGCTTGTGCTTCATCTTTGCCCCTCTCTTTTACATCCTAATTATCCTGCCTTGTCTCTCTTAACTTATCCAACTGAACCTTACATAATACATTACTCCACTGGCTTTACCGTGTTTCTAAATTAAACCATCAGGCAATCGTTCTGCGTATTCATCGGTTTGACAAACTTGAGGAATTGTGGAGAATCACTTTTGACAAATGCATCTGAGCAACGTTAACTTAGGTTCATAAACAGATGAATTCTTTCAGCATATTTTTATGTTAAATTTCAGCTTTCATATTTAGTTCCACATACGCCCTGGTAATTTTTATGGTACATCATGTGGTTCAAGTTTCTTACTATCGCTAGGCTTTTTTGGTAGTCCTGCAGTTTTACAACTTATTTTTCCCCCTGCTGTCTCCAGTTCAGCAAGTTATTATTATATATATATTGTTTCCGGTTCCTCTGTGCCACTTCTTTTTGGTGTCCTAATTAAATTTGTGAGTACTTAGAGATGCAAGGAGAATTCTAGATATGCCTTATGAGCAACGTTAGCTTTCTGCAAAACTAAAAGGGGAAGAAGAAATTTGTACTGCACAGCAGAAGGTACGAGCGAACGTAGCTACTATTGTTTGCATGTTAAGAGCATGAATAGTTATTGTTGTTACTCCTTATTAATTAGGAGACTTGATTTTTCAGATTGTGGACTTAGAATGCAAACCTACACAGCCAAACCATGACACCAATCAGAATCTGAGAATGCATTTCTCAAGCAAATGATAGTTTACAAGTTATCAATGACACTTAACAGCATGCTCAGACTTATCTTTTTTTTTCTTTTCTCAGATCAGAGAGGTGGACCTCAGGTTGAAGGAACAAGAACATGATCGATCCATTATGGAAGTAAATGTTAGTTGTACAAAGATATCATCTTCTGATTTACTACACGAATCGGTTTCTGTCAATATTATTATTATTTGTTTTGCCAGGTAGAGCTCAGGCTGAAGGAGCAAGAACTAAAGGCGACTCCTTCAATGACATGCTGTCTTCAATTCTAATGTATGATCGATTTTGCAACCAATTTCCTGCTTTTTCTTTCAAAAGAAAAATAATATTGCGATTTGTCAACAGATTTGGATTTATTTTATATTATTTTCCCTTTTCTTAGACCTTGGATTTTTTTTCCTTTTCTTAGATCAAGGAGCTGGATCTCAAGATGAAGGAACGAGAACACCAACAATCAGTTGCAGAACTAAAGGTATCTCCTCTATAAACCCTGTGCTATCTGCCTTTGATTCAACTACATTGTTCGGCAGCCTGTATCTGGCTTATCAGCTAACGAACAGTATTTTTCTCTCACACCAAACCAGCCAGCAGTACTTTCAGCCATGGCTTATAAGCCAATTCAGCCGAAACGAACAGGCTGATGATTTCAAATAAGGTAGTTGCAAATACATACAAGGGATATACTTTGTACTTACACAGCAGAATTTCTATTACTATGTTCAGATTAATTGATTGATCTATCCCTTCCTTTGGTTCTTTGGGGCTACAACAAATTCAGGGTCTACCTTCTCAAAACCACGACGATAGTGAAGGCTTTCCCCGTGGTGCAGTCAAAGATCGTCAATAAAAGGTCACAACCTCTCTCCATTTATTGTATTCACATATTGATTTACATAATGAACAAGGTGTGATCAGGCTTACCCAATACAATGTGCTTCTGCTTTGTTAGCTTCGGTCTCTGCTTACTTATCGTGCTTCAGATCTTACAGCAGAGTGCTAGAAGCAAAGAAACATAATTGTTGTGCTTGTTTTTCCCATTGCGTCCAGGGGCAAACGTTGATCTTATTTACAATATCTACACACATCTCTTCCTTGATTAATTCATGCAGCAAATGCAACACAAAATGAACATGTTGTAGGTTTCAGTAGGAGCTGAAACACTTCTCTGTCTGATTTATACATTTTTTATGCACATGAGATATCTTCATTTCACTCCGTTTAGCTTGAGTGTCTACTTCTTAACCGTACCTCAGATCTTAGAGTGAAGTGTCAGAAGCAAACAAAATTAGGTATTTTGCCTGTTTTTCCCATTGCATACATGGGCAGTCTAGCTGAAACATTACTCTGTCTAATTTATAGGATTCTTATACACTTGAGTTATCTTTAATTTGTTCCTTGTGTTTTAATTTTTCCCTTTGGTGGTTTCGTCCTTCTAGACATAAGTAGTTACTTTCTGCTTAGGAACATACCATGGGATTCTAAGTGTTACAGATTAGTTACCTTAGGCTACATTACTCGCCTTGACCATGGTTTATATTTTCACAAGAAGCTACTTCTATATATCTTTGGCTAAATTTTCCCGTGCACAGTATGTCCATCAGACACTTAAGGTGGAAGCACATCACATCCTGCAATCCCTGTAATCCCTGTCCCAATTTTAGTTTCAGTACTTCACATCTTAATGGGATAGTTTCAACTACAGAGCTTAGTTACTGATTTGACCCTATTTAATTTTCAGATTTACCAATTTCATAATGACACATACTCGCTGATATATATTTTCAAGGGTTTCTTTCAATGCTCCCACTTCTATAGATGGGTTCACATTCCTACAGCTAACCATCTCGTTTTACAGCTTTCATAGATTGTTAATATGGATCTTCTTTGTCCTATATAAATTCAGCTTCGATGATGTACACATGATTTTTCCCTAGCCTTACGTAGGTCGCAGTTTTTTCCCCGTTTCCACTGGCCCCTCTAAAGTTCATTCGTGTGGTTTGTTGGCACCACTCATTTGAGGCTTCGTGTGTTCTATACGTGCGGTTTGCTGGGTACGTGGCCTTTGTCGGCTCCGTTCAAGATTCCTATATTGCTCTGATTCTCCCGGAGACAAATTCAGGGCCTTCCAGTGATTTGTCGCTTCCAGATTTAGGGATTTGGTTTTCTTTCTGCCCTGTTGGTTGCCATCTGGTTTTGCAGCTACATTTTTTTGTCAGCTTGATTTATCTCCACACCACTTGCTCTGTTCTTTTTTAGGCTATGTGGATATGCCAATCTCTTTTTTAGGCCTCTTCTGAAATATAATTCTGACCTATGCTGGCATTGCCTCGTCCACTGTGTTAATAATGGTGGAACAAGAGCTTCATGATATTGAAAGATAAGACGTATTAATGTCACCATTCTATATTAGATTCCAGGCAATGCACAGTTTGATTAGTTGTGCGGTCTCCGGTGCGTGCAAAGCCTGATCTCTTGAAGCCTCACGATATTGAAAGGTAACACATATTACTGTCGCTGTTCTATATCATAGCCTGCTGATTCAGGAAAATTTCAGAGCCTTCAAATATGTGGATTCCTCTCTTTTTGCCCGCCATGTCAGTTTAGCACTCAGGTTGTTGGTCGAAATACAAATTATGGTTGCATCAATATATATTTCGTTACTTGATCAGGCCCTATTTAGGTATACAGGCTATCCATACTTCATGAATATATTTTGCAGTGTGGTCCTTTTGAAACAATACCTCCCATATTAGTTTATTCTTTATTCTCCTGTATGACTGATATGTGCCCATACACTTATATTCTTTATTGTCTTCTAACTTTCTTCATTGCTTCTAGCTAGGTTTGTGCCGCTAAACACTATATGTGCCAATACACACTAATATGTTCTGTGCATCAAATTAGGGTACCTTCATTATTGCTAAATCCTACTCCAGTATAGTAGACCAAAAAGACATACTGCTCCTTCTGCTTCATTGTCTTTTATAAATCACAGGTTATGACCCACGCTTTACATATATATGGACATGTACGCCTTCAGATAGTCACCGCTTTTCTTATGAGACTAAACAGACTATTATATGGACCTCTGCAGGTGCCCAGGACGCAGATGCAGCATTTTCTTCTATCACAGTTGGCAACGCAGGCAACACGAAAGGCAGCTATATGTGTCTGTGTCATTAGAAAATGGATCTTTGATGCCCCTAAGCTTCTGTAGGTCGCCAATGACCAATGAATGTATAAAGTAACCCTAAGCTTGTGTAATCGCTCTGTATGATACATATGACCATATGAAACATAACCGTGTTCATTTCCTCTCGCTGATCCTATTACCATGCCAAAACTGAATACACATCTTTTGCCCCAGCATTTGCCTATGATTCCGCGCGCGAGGGCGCGCGCCTTCCACTAGTGGCCCCGTTCGCTTCGCTGAAAAAACGAGCCGAAATAATGTTCCGGCTGATTTGTTGGGAGAGAAAAATATTGTTCCAACTGAAAAAACAAGCTGAAAAATACGAATTATAAGACAAGCAACCCAGGCCGGTATTTAAAGATGGAAGGGAACATATAAACTATCGCCCACTTTAGGAGGGCTTTTGCAATGACTTCTCCATCGGCTTAATTAAAAGCTCTACCAGAATCGGCTTCAGAAGCCAGAAACAGCAAAGGCAAAGCTGTTTTTGTAGCTTCTCTATTTTTGGAGAAGCCCCACCCCTATCAAAGAGGCACGTGCGAGCAAACTCTGGCCTGTTGGACTTCCTATGCGGTTATATATTCCACATTTACAGCCATGTGATCTACGGAGTACGGTCTATGGAAATACTTCACCCCATCAGCACTCGTTCGAGGACTAGGTGGGTACTAGTAGCTAGCTAGGGTAAATCTTCCGGCTGTTGTGCAACAGAAAGGGAAAGGTAAAGGGAAAGTGAAAGAGCTCCATCAGTCCAGTGATCTACTAGTAGCTAGTAGTACTCCATTCTTTTGTTTTCAAGCTTCTTTCACAGAACGTAACCACTCTTCAGTCTTCAAACCTACCGACCACAATAGCCCAATGCACGCTGAAAGCAGTAGTGGTCTTTCTTCCATCATGTTTGTACGGCTGTACTATACTTAGTAGAGATGTTAGAAATGTCCCTCGGGATCAGAGTTTTGATGGGAATATTCGACGGTGTATGTGCTGGAACATTAATTTCCATAAAGAAAATTTCTTCTTGGGAAAAAAAATCAAAGAGGATGCATGGCTTTCTTACTTTTGTGTAGGCCCCACGTGCTCCATCTCCATGGCAAATCGTTCCTTATCTGCTCGCGGACAAAAGGAAAACGAATTGCTCATCCAATCCAGTCACACTGAAATCGTGCAGAGTACGGTCTCCTGTCCTACAAAAGGCAGCAGCAATCATAGACTGATCCAAGAATTATGAGCCCTTCATCTTTGGCTCTTTGCATGTGGTGTGGGTTACGCATTTGATCATCACCAGTTCACCCCTGTCCCTATGGGATTTAGATCAGATATATTCCTTCCTGTTAGTGTCAGCTGAATGCATGAAGCCTGAAGGGCAGCAGAGTGTAGTGGTGCATTGGGCCCAAAATAAAGATCCATCGCCTTGTAATTTGTCGTGCCCTGCATCCGCATGTGGCCAGCCACTACCTGTGAAGTTGTAACATCTCTTTGCCAGTGCCACTACAGTGCATTCACCACAACTGTCACGACACGATACAGTATTATAAAGTATAAACCACTATTAAGTGTTCTTTCCCAACAGTATGGTTTCCATTCCTTTTTTGGCCTTTTTTTTTGACTCGTTCCTTTTTTGGCCTGGGAGTGCGTGCGTGTCAAAGGTACTCCTTCCGTCCCAGAATATCTGTCGTTCTCGCTTTTTGAGAAATAACTTTAACAAAATATATATTAAAAAATATTATTATTTAGGGTACATAATTAGTATCATCGGAAAGATCTTTGAATCTAGTTTTTTTTTAATAAATTTATTTAGAGATATAAATGTTGCTAGTATTTTCTACAAATCAAGTCAAACTTGTGGCACGAAAACCGAAAACGACAATTAAATCGGGACAGAGGGAGTACGTGCTAGTGTGAAGAAGAAGAAAACTACCAGAAACGTGTAAAGCGATGGTCCCGATGGGATAGAAATTGAAGTGAGGGGAGTGAGCGTGAGCAACCACGCACCTACGTGCAGCGTCCTCTCATCCCCCCCGTTGCCTCATGAGTTGAGTGCATGGGGAGGAGCGTGTCGTCGCTTTGCTCCGTGGACGATCTACGGTGAATCTTTCTGGAGAAGTGGAGAGTGTGGCCTGCTTCCTCTTGGCAGTTGTCACCCTAGCCTTAACCCCTTTGGTCACCTGGTGTGGGGCGCCATGCTGAGCTGGTGAGTGTGAGCTGCCTCCTCCCTCCTAGCCATTGCCAACATGGATTGTTGCTGCGTGTGGTGTGGGCCCCAGCTCGCCAAAGTTGAATATACGGTCGACTTTGTCTTCCTTTTCCTGCCAACGAACGTACAGTTCAGTGGACTTTTGTGACTAGCTAGTGGTTACCTATGTGCTCGCTCGCTCGCTATCTAGATGGCTGGCTGGTGATCGAGTAAAGGTTAGTTATCGAGTTGATAATAGAAGCGGCGCTGATCTGGATGCATGGCTTTTGGAAAGTTGCGATTGCGATGCAGGAGATCTAGCAATGCTTGCTTCTCTTGTAGTCTTGTGCCTGTCAGCTTGTACTAATACATTGAGAACACCAACCATGGTCCATGCACGCCCACAAAACCTAACATTGTAGTAGACGCATATGTCTGCCTGCGTCGTCGCAGCTCGTCAATACAGTATCTTGTGCGTGCCAAATCTCAACGTACGGAACAAACCATAGACAAATTTGCTACTATGCATTTAGGCCACGTTCGGCTTACCCCATATTTGGCTTATTTTTTCAACCGAAACAGCGTTTTTCTCTCACAACAATCCAGCCAGAACAGTGCATCCAAAATTCTGCCAGCCAGTTTCAGTTGTGCCCAAAACCACACCTTGGAGAAAACCTCTAACAAAGCTAGGAACCGATCATAGTCACTTGCACATGGCTCCTCCTCGTCGTTCGCTGATCGCCGCACGTCAATGGCGCTAGCTCTCTTCCGTTCGTCGTCCGTGGACCGTGGGATGACATCCTCATCTCACATTCCGCTAGCTGCTGGGTTACCAATCAAACACTGGGAGAAGGACGGGGAGGACGAATGGATGATACCCGCTGCCACGACCCACGACGGATGGAATGGAGGACCGGCGAGGCGAGCTTGCGCCCGTGCATGTTTCATTCATTGGTATGGTCTCTTCTGCAAAGCCAAGCATCTTTGCCATGAAACGGAAGCTCCGTCAGCTGGTCACCCGCTCCTTTGCTTGTAATGAAGTCCCGAGCCCCCCCTACCCCCGCTACAGTGCACGCTCATGAATTATCATGTAGTAACAGAGCCAGAGGTGCGGTGAACAGTGACGCGTGACTGAACCTCAGCTCAGACGGTAGGCGCACCGCACGCACGCTCGAATGAGCGAGCCTGTTCCATTTCCAACAGTGCAAGCCAAAGAAAAAGGGACACCAAGCTCAGATCGAGTGATATGCAAGGACAATAGGGGGATAAATGATTGAGCCAAGAAACCAGACAGTGGTTGATGGGGTTAAAAGAACCAGGCAGACGTTGTGCTTGTGCCCCCACGAAAATTGATTGAACAATGCTAGCTGCAGCGAGTCCAGACGTACTCCAGAGGAAAAAGGAAGGCGAAGCATGGCAATGGCAATGGCAAGGCCGCAAGGGCAAGAGCCAGAAAAAAGATAGGACTGGCCAGGCCATGGCCAACGAGGTCAGTGGAGTACATGCTCTGCGCAGTGCGAGTGGCGTTGCGATCTTGGTGCTACAATCTTCTCGTCGCCTCGTCTGCGTTTTGCTGCCCCCAAAGGATCGGAGTGGTCCTCGGCTTCCACTCCGGAACGGAGCAGTGAAACAGTGTCAAAAATGGGTCGACGCCGGGGATAAAGGAGCATGGGGTGGGAAAAAAAAGAAAAGGGAAAGCGAGCCTGTCATTGGTGCATGATCATTTCACGGGCCATCATTGTGGTGGTAACTTTTTTTTATTTGATTCTAGTTTTGAGCCCGCTTTTTCATTTCACGGAACATTTTCAGTACCGCTATCAATAACAATATTAAATCGCCGTGGAAAATCTCGAAGATTTGTAGACTTTCGAAAACTGATGACTGTACCACTGATCTCTTGGCACGGTAGAAGGCCTGCACGGCCAAAGGGCAAAGGCGTTCCAAGCAAACAAGCGCCGCACGGCACAGCAGCGGATCAATCACGTGGGATGGGATGGGAGGAGAGGAAGAGGAAGAGGAGCAGAGGGCCAGAGGCAGAGGCGGCAGCGCGCGTCACACCCTGGCCGCCTGGCGGATCCGCTGATGGAGACCGGTCAAGCCCGTACGTGGTGACTGGTGTGAGCCTGAGCCCCCGACACAAAACCGAGCCCTGCTGCGGCGGCATCTGCATCTGCATGCAGACGCGGCAGTCGCAAGCCTGCTGCCTGCTCTCGTCTCTCTCCGTTTGCTCGGGTCGGCCAGGCGGGGGCGGAGGGGGAGACGGCTGGCTGGTTCTCGTCCTCACGAAATGACTGTTCACGTCCTGCCAGAACAGTATTTTTCTCTCACAACAATCAGCCGGAACAATATTTTCAGTCCTGCCGAACATGCCCGGGAGCGTCGCTCCTCGCTCGCTCGGGCACACACGTCCCTCTAAAGAGAAGCGGACAAAAGAGGGTTAAAGAGGAAGGCGGCCTTGGCCGTTGGCCCCGTGCCCTCGGGTTGCCTCCCTGCCCCGTTCCGTTGTGTGCCTCTCTCTCCCTCCCTTCCCTTGAGACCGTCGTCGTCGTGTAGTCCACCCCCTGTTTCGTTTCGTGAATTCCGTCTGTTTCAACACGCCCCCCCTCCCCCCCGCGCAAGCCAGCCAACAAGAGCCGCCTGCCACGTCAAGCCTGGAAAAGAAAGGAGAGGGCCGCGCGAGTGCAAACAAACCCCAGACAACGCGTGATCGTTTGGACTGTTAGCTATATTTATTAACTGATAAGTCGCCACTTATAAACCAAATAGCGAAGATTCTCCCATCAACACCACCCCACCCCGGCCCGGCGGCGCGCGAGCGATCAGTCTCTCGCGCACGCGCCGCATCCGTGCGTTATAATCATCCGCGGCAGCCCACCCGGCATCGGTTCGCTCTCGCTCGCGGCGTCATCGTCTCGTCGTTCGTGTCTCCCCCATTCGTTCCACCGCCATGCCGCGCCGCGCCGCGAGGGTTTGAGTGAGTTTTTTCCGGCCGACCTTTCCGGGTTTGCGCGAGGCGAGCGATGGGGTGCAAGGGGTCCAAGCTGGACGAGCAGGAGGCCGTGGCGCTGTGCCGGGGCCGCGCCGACCTGCTCGCGGCGGCCGTGCGCCACCGCTACGCGCTCGCCGACGCGCACGACGCGCTGGCGGACTCGCTCGCGTCCGTCGCCGCGGCGCTCCACCTCCTCATGACCGCGCCCGGCCAGCCGCGCCTCGCGCTGCCCGCCGCGCGCAAGGACGTGGACGCGCGCGCCGCCGCGTCCTCGCCGCCGCACTCCTCGTCGCACATCAACTTCGCGCCGTCCTCCGACTCCGACTCCGGCTCCGTGACCTCCTCGCCTCCCCGCCGCCGCCTCGACGCCGGCTACGACCAGCTTCCCCACCACCCGCTCCCGTACCCGCATTACGGCTACGACGGCTACGGGTACGTGCCCGAGCCGTCCCCCTACGGTGGTGGGTACCCGCCGGGATCGCTGCGGCTCTACTACGCGCGGAGCCGCCCGCCCCCGGCCTCGGTCGCCGTCGTCGAGCAGCGCGCCGCGGCATCGGAGCGCGTCTACTACGGGTCCGTCGAGCTGGCGGCGGGTGGGGACACGCGGTACTACTCGTACGGTGGCGAGCCCGCAGGCAGGGCGACGACCGCGCCGCCGCCGTCCCCGCCGAGGACGACCTCGTGGGACTTCTTCAACGTGTTCGGCGACTACGACGTGTACGACAACTACTGCTACGACGCTGGCGGCGCTGGGGCCACGTCGGCGGCGTACACGCCGAGCAGGAGCTCGCGAGAGGTGCGGGAAGAAGAGGGCATCCCGGAGCTCGAGGACGACGACGCCGTCGTCAAGCAGGTGGCCGGTGAGTTCTCGGCGCCCGGGAGTGGCGCACGCAGCCGACGCAGCTCGCTCGGCGGCGTCAGCAGCAGCATTGCCGAGGTCGACGAAGAGGAGAATTCTGTCGTCGATAAGGAAGTCATTGGCGGGGGTAACGCGGCGCGGCACCTGGCGCCGACGCAACGTAACACTGCAGCGTCTGCGCCGGCACCCCGGAGGGCCGTTGACACTACAGACGTTGCCGGGGAGATCAAGGCGCAGTTTGTCCGAGCTGCAGACGCTGTCAGGGCACTTTCACCAGTTCTTGAGGTCGGGAGGCGGAGGTACCACCACCGAAGCTCAGTGTACCATGGTGAGCGTTTTATTCCAGTACTCAGCACGTCTTTGGAATAGCTTGTGCCCAATTCTTTTATTTGACTTGTTGGTATTTGGATATAGTTTCATCTAGTATGGTGTCAGCAATTGCCTTGCCGCATTCGGACCTTGGAGGCATCGAGCTCTTGGATGTTGGAAGTGAGAAGGTGTTGGGAGGAAGAAGCCTGTCTTTGACACTGGAGAAGCTCTATATGTGGGAGAAGAAATTGTATGATGAGGTTAAGGTATGTGTGCATTGTTGTCAGTAATCAACTCAAATGAGTGATACATGAAATTGATATTCACAGTGCCAGTAAGCTAATTTGTCGCTCCATAGTGGTCCCATGATCTCCACTCGGAGCCACTGAGACAAGTCTTAACAGAGAGTCTCTTATCTGAAGTTGGGAGAGAGCACTGTGAATCATTTTATTTATAGCCTTATCTTGTGTAACAACTGAATCCTTAAGGTTGATCACATGCTCCCAGCATGCAGGGGCCCCTCCTCGCTGTCAAACAGACACGTCCCCATTCCCCAACCATGTAATTTTAGAACTGTTCTGCCTATCTTGTACCGTCCCGCTTCTTGTTTATGGAAAGAGTTTATTGACTTTACACCGTGTAAAGTACCTTTTGGGGCTGACCAACCACAATTGGAAGTACTAATCAAGAAAAATGGCCAGAATTAAATTATATGTATTCAATATCAAACTTGTTCCAAAATAGTGCTAATGTAAGATGTATTTTATAGATCATTTTTTTAGTTTGTTTTCTGATGGTGGATTTGTTTGTAACTTTATAAGTAATGCATGATGCCATTGTTCTCTCCTATACATATTACATTGTCACTTGCAATGCATGACTTTTGTAATTTTTATGTCATGTTAATTATTTTTTTGCTCTTTTCCTCTTTTAGGCTGAAGAGAAAATGCGCCTGCTGCTTGCGAAGAATGCAAAGCGGCTGAAGTACTTGGATCTGAAAGGTGCAGAAGCTCAGAAGATCGACACGACCCAAAATATGGTCAGGAAGCTGTCAGCAAAATTAAGAATATCTGTTAGAGTAATTACCAAGGTTTCCAAAAGGATAAACAGAGTAAGGGACGAGGAATTGTGGCCACAAATTAATGCCTTAATCCAAGGGTATGCTCTTTCCTTTCATTCTGAAGTGTTTTGTCAGATGCTTCATTTTAGTTCTCTGTCTGCTTCCTTTACACTGGTTATATGCTTATCTAGTATGTATAATCATATAAATGCTCTATCAGAAAGTAATAGTCCGAGTTGCATAGGTAATTGGATTGGAATATACAGCATTATAAACCAAATGTCATGATGATAGCAGAAATAAAGTAATTGTATAGAAGCAACCCCGGTTTTTTAGATAAAGGAATTTTTATTCTGGCCTCTGCATTAAATTGTTTTTTGAAGCAACCAAATGTAGAAGCAACCCCAGTAGTCCTTACCTAAAAGAAAAAAACCCAGTAGTCCTGCATTTCTATGAGGTTGTTTTAAGCAACCACACATAAATTTTTTAACACATTCTGGTCGAAATCGAGAGCCATGTATGCTTTTATCGGAATAGAACTTTTAGTTAGTTTTAATTTGCTAAGAATCTTGCATTTAATATTCCCATGGAATCTAGCACACATTAGAAGACTGATGTCCCTCTTTGTAGGTTTGTGAGAATGTGGCGAGACAAGTTGGACTGCTACCAGATACAGTGTCAAGTGATCTCAGAGGCAAAAAACCTGGATTCAATTGTCCCTGACGGAAGGAGTCGAGACTTGGCATTAGATCTTGAACTAGAGATGATGAAATGGATTGTCAATTTTTCCTCCTGGGTGAATGAACAGAGGAGCTTCGTCAAGGCGTTGAATGGATGGCTATCACTTTGTCTTGACTACAAGACTGAAGAGACAGTCGATGGAGTTCCTCCCTATTCACCTGGAAGGGTCGGTGCTCCCCTTGTGTTTGTTATCTGCAACAGCTGGTCTCAAGCCATGGATCGGTTCTCCGAGAAGGAAGTGGTTACCTCTATGCAAGCTATTGTGTCCAGTGTGCGCAAGCTGTTGGAGAAACAAAATGTTGAACAAACGGAGCAGATGATTGCTACACGGGAAAGAGAAAGATGGAACAAAATACTGGAAAAGAAGACTGTGGAGATCAACAAGGAGGCAGATATGCTGAACAGGAAGTTGGCCCTGGTACCAGGCCGGCACAGCCGCCTTCCAAGCGCGCAAACATACCAGGAACATCTTCTTGACGCAAGCAGTTTGCAGAGTAGCTTGCAGCGTGTTGTCCAAGCCCTAGAAAGCTTCACCTCCAATTCGCTGCAAGCATTCGAGCAGACCCTGAGACATGCCGAAGAGGAAAGGTCATCCAGAGAGCGCGCCAAAGTTTCATAGTGAACAAGAATGTAACAGTATGAGCATGTCCTCATTGGGAGGCATTGACGCAGAACATACTGGGCAAATGCTGCTCACATAGAATTTTTTGGTGGATAACTTCTGAGTTTAACTGACCATGGCTCGTCGATGTAGTTTAGGCGAAGCTCTCATCGGCGTCCATCGGAGTAGATATATGTAGCAGCAAGTTTTTTTTATAGGCAAAGTGCACTTTTTGGTGGTGGTATGCAAACGAGGCGCATTGAGTTTCGTACCATTGTATGTTATTTTGCTTGTTGCTGATGTTGATATAGATTAATCCTTGAGTGCGAAAAAAGTAGAACAATGTGTTGTCCATGGAATGCAATTTGCTAACTGCTAAAAGTATAAGTTAATTGTCATCTTGAAATTTTGGCTTACGGATGGGTATATGCAACTCAGTATGGTATTAGCCAATGTTCGCCTAAACAGCTGTTTGTCCAACATTTAAATGGTAAACGAAAGCCACCTGTGTCCTTTAAGCCCTAAACTGTTGTTAAAAACTGTTTAAACGGTCTAAACAGAATCGAGTAACATGATTTGTGCGAAACAAACATTTAATTCATCATTTAGTTAATAGGAGTGTTACAACTACCACATTTCGCACCCAACTAATTGTCATTGTAAGTATATGAGGTCAAGTTGGGTCTAGTTTTCTTCCAATATTTTGGTAGAATATTTATTCTTTACCTGCTTAAATATGTATACATTCTACCATATTTAAAATTTACGTACATAAACATGTATATTTTAGTGTTATTATTCAAAACCTTTTAGGCCGTTTAACCCTATGTAGACACCGTCTAAGTGGCTTAAACGCTAAACAAAGGGTGATCAACTATTTACCATTTACCGTTTATGATAAATCTAACTGCAGCAATAGATAGTCAGTGTTGTTGCACTGTTTGCGTTTGACATTTTAGATGGGTGCTACCATGGGAAAAAGGAAAGAAAGAAATATTAGTTAGTGCTGCCAATGGCTAGTGAAATATTAGTTTTAGATGGCTGCGGCCCATGAATGAAAACAATAAATATGAAATCAGGAAGAATTAAAAATTGGGAAAAAAAAGAGAAAGGAAAAAAAATGCTGCATGGAAAAGGGACAGCCCAGGAGAAGCCCCGTGCGGGCGCCCCGCGCCTCCGCCGCTTTCCCCTCGACCCAACAACCGATCCCAGAGCCCGGACTGGGCTACCGCCGTAGCCCTTCAGGCTTCAGCCCGCGTGCACTCTCTCTCGGTAATGGGCTACAGCCGCCGCCGCCCTACGATAGATGCCGAGGTCTTCGTAGCTCCCATCGCCGGCAACAAGCAACCACCAGGTATTCCACTCCTTTTCTTCCCTTCCCGCTGTTAGAAACCGAGCACCCAAACCTAAGATAGCTATTTGGCTTTTTGATCGGTGCCTTAACCTCGATTTTCTTTTTGCAAAAAATATCTGGTATCATGTGTAGACCCATGTCCTTTTACTGGATCCGCACCTGCTGTTCAAGACCTGACGGAATTTGGTTTGGCAATGGTAGGATTTTTAGGTAGGCTAGAAAACTAGGCACGGCCTTGCCGCGCTCCAACGTTTGTAGCAGGGCCAGTGGGCCTGTAAGTGTGTATGTGCCGATAGGATATATTGAGTCCATTACTGCTCTGTCATTGGAGATAGTATCTTTCTTGCACTGTGCGAATCAACTTGTGTGGTCTTTCTACTCAAACGCCGGTATCTGTGGTCGTTGTAGCCGTAGCAAGGGCGAGCTCTTTGATATACACCTGGTTTAGGGGCGTCTTGAGGGTTATGGCCGGCAAAAGTAAAGCTCGTTGACCTGTTTTGAGGCTGGATTTAAGAAGTAAGGCAGGTACAGAAGCTGTTCGATGGATATATGTTTTATTTTCTCTTGATTTCTCTCCTCTTTGTTGCTTTTGTGTGAGATTAAGTTGTCCAATACACTTTTACCCATGCCTAATTTTGTTTGTCTTAATGATCCAGAGATGTCGCATTTTTTTAATTAAAGAAAAGTTCTCTAATGGATTAGATTTATGTGTTTGGCCCTTTCAGATGTAGATGTAGACTATTCAATCTGAAGGAGATATGGCCACTGATTCTTTGTACTTCCCATTGATTTATTATCAGGTTAATTAACGATGATGACACTACATAGTGCCTAATATGGTCAGAATTTTGATCTAGCGCATTATCTAGATTTTTAAGCTCTCTATACCAAGTGTTAATAAGCAGCAGTCAGAGAGATGGTAATAGCTAATAAGTCTTCCATAAAGATTTTTCCCTGGGCATGATCTCTATGTAGCCGTGGGTAGCTGCATTATAATTTTTACCAAAATGCTCTTAACTACAAGTCAAGTTTTTGTAGATTGGATAAGGGTCTAGTTTTTGTTAGGAGTTCCTTAGCTCTTGGTCAATCTACTATTTGATATTATATACTATGTATTTTTTCAGCAAAAGAGCAAGGATCGTTTTCATGTATGTAGTAGAGAGTTGTAACTTGAAAGCTAGGTCTTCAGTTTGCAATGAAATTGTCTTCATAAAAGATTCCTGAATTCAGATGAAAACATCCCCTGTTAAAAATAGATTGCTAGGCTATATATATAAGAAGAAATGTAGCTTTTGGTACCTCTGGATTCTAAAACATACCATGTGTACACAGGTTAAAGATAATAGTATGTTGTGTTGAAACTTTTGAGTAAAAACCCATCAAGAAAATAAATCCTTTGAGTATATGCAAGACATCAGACTATATCATGACGTGTAGGTGAATTAATACTGAAGACAGCAAGATTCTGAGTTTTAGCTTGAAGAGCAAGGTGCTGAGCACATTGTTAATAATCAGCAATTGATGTTAATATATTTTTTCATATTTGTATAATCAACATTGTTTGCCATTATCCTTGCATTTATGCTTCTACAAAAACAAAGTCGTAGTACAGATGTAGGTTAGGCTAACATATTATAACGTACAGACATGGTAAGTAATTATGATAGAGAAAATTGTCAGGCATTCATTGCCGATGAGCACTATTTCAATATTTTGGTTAGGAATATTTCTGATAAAAAAAAATGAGGTAAGTATAAAGCTAACAATCAATTAGTCTTTCCAATAAAAGAGATATTATATCTACCTGATTAATAGCCTTTGCTTCATTGTTGCTTCTTCTTTGCTTTGTTATGGTGATACCAATCAGAGTAGGTCTGCAAGCTGTAGCAAAAGTTTTGAGTTGTCCTCAAGACAGCAAAAAATTTGAGTTGTTTTGGAGTACAGAAAGGATGATCACATGATAGTCTAGGGTTTACTGAGGATTGCAATTGAATTTAATGTAGGAGGTATGAGGAGTAAGTACATCGAAAGAAATTGAGGGGAAAAGAATGGTCGGTTACATAGGATTTAATCCAAAGATTGAGGTATAACAGACTTGCTGTTTTTTATTTGAACTGTGTAGTGGTTATTATCCTCCAATCTTACATTAGCAAAAGCAGGGATATATGTAATTGAAAAGAGATCTCATTTTGAAATACTCTATCTAGAGTTTTCCTAATCCTATTTAAATGTAGATGCTGCAGCCAGCAATAACGCAGAAGCAGTTTTTAAAACTATCAAGTCAGAGATCTCATTTCGAAATACTCTATCTTAGATTTGTCCTAATCCTATTGAAATGTGATGCCACAGCCAGCATAACGCAGAAGCAATTTTTAGGTGCGATTCTGTTTTGCGGAGCTTTTGTTTAGGTCCAGCATAACAGCCATCCAATAATCCTTGTATCAGCTGTCATGCGGAGCTTCTGTTTTGCACATTTGCACATGCATAAAAACATTCCCGTGTCAGTCTGAACTTAGAACCATTTTAGAGCTACCATTCTATTACAAAAGTGTTACTTGGCTGACTAACTTAGAGAATTCAATGCTATTGACCCTTATTTGGTATAACTACAACTTCAGCTGTCTTCCTTTCGCGCCTTGGATTATTGGATGACGGTTCTGTAGTAGGGTCTCACAATTGTCATTCGTCTGTCATCGCCCTTTCTTGCCTTGTGGAAGCCTTATAAAGTGTTTGCTATTTGAGTAACAGTTACGGACGTTGCACTATAATAACCCACAAAGTGGGATAAATCCTATGTGATGGCGTACCTGATTTGATATTCAGTTTGGTGTGGTATTATCTAGATAATTTAGTCAAGCACACAAAATTTACTCTTAATTGCACTTGAATTTCCACTGTTCTGATGAGAAACTTTTGCTCTTCTTTCTGTTTGTGTCAAATATAACTTGGCTCCCAAAGTATTGCTGTTGGAAGATCTCCTTATTTATCGTCAATGGAAGCGAAATTTTTACGTTTCCTGAAGCTCATTGGGGTCGGCTTCAAAGTGAGGTCAGAGAGCCAAGGCCGTGAGCTGTTCCTGAAACTGGGATTCAGCCATGAGGTGCAGTTCACCGCTCCCCCAGCTGTCCGTGTCTTCTGCTTCAAACCCAACATAATCTGCTGCACCGGCATCGATAAGGATAGGGTGCACCAGTTTGCCGGCGCTGTCTGGAGCTGTAAACCTCCAGAGGTGTACAAGGGGAAGGGGATCTTGTACATTGACGAGGTTATCAAGACTAAGCCCGGAAAGAAGCAAAAGTGACGACTTGAAAACGTTACAACTTTGTCTTTGGCTTTTAATCCCTTGAGACCCATCCTTCTTCACATTTGTAGTGATCCGGATCTGGTCTGGTTGTGTTGTGCTAGGCAGATCACCATTGTCTTATCCTTACCTCAGTTGCAGGCAACACGATGTATGTGGGGCGTGTAATGAAGCTGTAGGACCATGAGTGGGAAGTTACCAGTTCTTTTTGGTTGACATCAGCTGGAACATTGCTTTGCAAGTTGGATTGAACTTCCGAGTGGAATGTTTCCTTTCAGATTTGTCTCTCGATACATTGTTGCAAATTGAGTGTGAACTGTGAACATGACCTGAGAACTGAAGCTAGGACCCTGAAATAGATGCGTGTTGCATAGTATACTAGGACTCCCTCCGTTCCAAATTATAATGCCATGTTCGTTTAGGCATGTTTGGCTTATAAGCCGTATTTTTTCGGCTAACGAACAGTATTTTTCTCTTACATCAAATTAGCCAACAATACTTTTAGCCATAGCTTATCAGATAAACAAGCCCAAACGAACAGGGCGTAAATCATTCTAAGAATCTTGAAGAGTCAACGCATTCTAAGGTTGACCAAATTTATATAATAAGATAATAATATTTATGATACCAACTAAGTATCATTATATTCTTTATTAATTATATTTTTATAGTATATCTATTTGATGTCATAAATCTTTATAATTCTTTTTATAATTTTGGTTAAACTTGAGATGCTTTGACTCTCCGTGATTTTTAAAATGACTTGTAATTTGGGATGGAGTGAGTATTATTTATCTGGAACTCAATCTGCGAGACTGCAACGATAATAAAAAGGTTGGACTGTACCAAGATTATCCATTTGTACTCATTGATTTGATCATTGTGATAATAAGATACTCTAACGTAATTAAAATAGTACCGGCATAGATTTGTATATTATTGTTCCATACAGAAACCTGATGAGCATTTGTGATTTGTGCTGCTGTGGCCCTGTGGTCTGACAATCGACGACGACTGAAGTAAGTTTGTTGGATTTCAGAAGTCCACGGCCATCCCTGCCATGCAGGCTAAAATTAATAGTCTGGCTTGTACAGGCTGAAATTAAAAGTCTGGCTCGATAAGTTAGGGCCTTTTAGTTTAGGCTTCCTGAGCTTTTGGACCTTAGCTTTTATATCTTTCTATGCTTTTGGCTTATAAGAGCGGTTTGATTTTTAAAAAGTCCAAAAGATAGTAGTCTAAAAACAATCAAAAGCTCAAAACAAACAGAGTCTTAGTCTTTGTTGCAGTGTCATGTTTTATTTGCAAAATAGCATTCTCCTTCTCTCTTTTTTTTTGTATTTTTTCAATTCATGAATCATGATGTATTTTTGCATCAGTGACAGTGAGTAGTGATCCAAGAAAAATGAATTATGTGGCAACACCCGTCTCAATGCATAATGCTAGTTCATTCTATGGCAGAGAGAAAAACAGCCACTACTACAGTGTCAAACAGTAGTGTTGCAGTGAATTTGTCGGTGAAGCTGAAGGCCAAGAGGCTCCTCCAAAGAGGGGGCCTGGCAACACCCGTCTCAGGTGAAACATATGCAAATAATGATAAAATTTATCCTCTAGTATCAAAGACATGACATGCAATTACTCAACCACATGCGCTTGGTTTAATTAATCCAAAACGGGTACCATGGATTAGCATCAGTTGCAATAGGCTCCACTCGATCCTGCAGCCCTGTTCATGATGGGGGTACTGTACACCGCAAATACGAGACGAGAAGTAATGAGACGTGTCTCTACATTGGATTTTTTTTTTTTTTTTTTGCGCGCTCGACAGGACACAGGAGAGAAAATGCTTTGCTCAAGCTCAGACGCTCCAACGTACTACAACGGTAACCATAAGTGGGCTATCTTGTCACTCTAGCAGACGGGTGGGCACTGTGGCCGCCAGCCGGAGCCGGGCCAGCCCAGTCCAAGCTGGACCCCGACCCTGGCCGTTGGCTGTGCCCGCTCCGCGCCGTGGGGGGGCGCGGGGACGCCGAGCCATCCAGCCTCGCTGCCGCCCTGCTGGACGACATGGACTCGATCTCCTCGAGCACGGCGACGACCTCCCGCATGGAGGGCCGGTTCGTGTGGTCGGCGGCGAGGCACCGCAGCGTGAGCTGCGCCGCGCGCTGCGCGCCCCGCGACGGGTACTGCCCCTCGAGCCGGGGGTCCACCAGGCGCGCCAGCTTCCTGCGGTCCGCCAGGTAGGGCTTGGCCCAGTCCACCAGGTTGTGCTGCGCCGCCGGCCGGTCCGTGTCCAGCGCGCGCAGCCCCGTCAGGATCTCCAGCAGCACCACGCCGAAGCCGTACACGTCGCTCTTCACGTACAGGTGGCCTGTGGCCACGTACTCCGGGGCCGCGTACCCGTAGGTTCCCATGACGCGGGTGGTGACGTGGCTGCTGCCGCCGGCGGGGCCGTCCTTGGCGAGCCCGAAGTCGGAGAGCTTGGCGTTGAAGTGCTGGGGGGGCAGCGGGGGGAGAGGGGAGCTGTTAGGCGGCGGCGGCGTGGCGCGGGCGTCAGGACTCAGGAGCGGGACAGCGAGATCGCGTGTGCGTAACGTACCGTGTCCAGAAGGATGTTGGAGGCCTTGAAGTCCCTGTAGATGACGTGCTTCTCCGACGAGTGGAGGAAGGCCAGCCCGCGCGCGGCGCCGATAGCGATGCGCAGCCGGAGGCTCCACGGCAGCAGCAGCTGCACGGCTCCTCCGCCCTCTGCTTGCACAAGCAACTTTGTTAATGACCGTGGTTAATTCAGTGAAGGAACATGACAAGCTGTGGCCTACGCGTGCTTTCATTAAACAAATGTGATTAGCTAGCCTACCTACCGGCTGCCGCACATGTGCTGCAGCACAATAACGTGCAACGATCTCAATTTGCCCCCCGTGATCTCCGTTACCAAACTACAATTCCCAGAGACCACAGCGACCGATCTAAGTCAACTCGGGCATCAGAAAGAAGCATGGCAACAAACTTACTGCGTGGCTCGCTTCTGAAGAGGTGGTTCTCCAGGCTGCCCTTGGCCATGTACTCGTACACCAGCAGGAGCTCCTTGTCCTCCCAGCAGTACCCCAGCAGCCTCACCAGATTGGGATGCGAAAGCCTCCCCAGGAAATTCACCTCAGACTGCACACAAGTGATCGCCAATTACAATGATACATTAGCAGAAAAAAAAACAAAAAAATAATCAGACGTGACGATCACTAAGCGCGCATCATGCCTACACAAAGTCTGACATTAATTTCAATGCGGATCTCAGTCTCAACCACCAATGTCAACTGGAGTTTCTTGTTGCGTTTGTCGTGTGAACGTGGCGAGTGGCGTAGCATTTGCCAGCGATTTGAGGGGAATTTTAAAAAAACGAAGAAGTGCACAGCTATTTAGCAGTTGAGAATTATGCTCTGTTGAAAAGAAATTATGACCTTATGGGCATGTGAACACGTTGGCAGCATCTAGAAGAGCTTGTTCGCTGATTGGTTTCTGGACTGATAAACTCGGCTGATGCTGATTTGTTGTGAGAAAAAAACACTGTTGGCTGACTGATAAGTTCAGCGAACATGTTGAAGAACTTAATGACATGACCTATGCTTCGCGGACGAGGGTTTGACGATGCCTAAAGTCTCCTCACTTCTTTTCCGTCCTATCCGGTTCGATTTTAACAAGAAAAATGTATGCAGAGCTGCATCCATAAAAAGGCCCCGTTTAGATCCAAAAAATTTTAGATTTTGGCTATTGTAGTACTTTTGTTTGTATTTGGCAATTAGTGTCTAATTATGGACTAATTAGGTTTAAATGTTTCGTCTCGCGATTTCTTACCTAACTGTGCAATTAGTTTTTTTTCGTCTACATTTAGTACTCCATGTACCGTAATATTCGATGTGACGAGTACCGCGCAAAATTTTTTGGAATAACGGGCCAAAGTTTAGAAAGCAATGGCTTGACCAGAAAGCGCTTTTCACCTGCCATTCCTGCACGCCCTGCAAGCTCTCGGGGTTGAGCTTCTTGACGGCGACAGGCACGCCGGCGCCGTTCCGCGCGGGGCTCATGGTCCGCTCGTCGACCCAGCCCTTGTGGACCCGCCCGAACCCGCCCTCGCCGAGCACGGTGTCCGCCTTGAAGTTCCGGGTGGCCGCCCTGAGCTCCGCGAACGTGAACACCCGGAGGTTGGGAACCTCCAGGATCCGCCCGTCCAGCTGCTGCTGATGACTAGGCTCGCCGCCGCCGCTCGTCGCGGCTCCGCCCGTAGCAGGGCGCTTGCTGCCGGTGCCGGTGCCTCCTGTGGTCGTGGCCGTGCTCGGCGGCGACTTCTTCCCGGGCACGCCTTGGCTCGCCGCGGCGTGATGAGCACCACTGGGCGCGGCCATGACGCGCTTCGCCATTGCCACTGCAAAAGCATCGCACAAATCGAACATGAGCACGAAGTGCCTCAGGGCCAGAGAAGCAGTGTGATGACCGATGACACGTACAGGGAGGGAGCATGTCTGCAAGCGAATGATACCTTGGGGGTGCGCGTGATGAGCATGCACCATTGCCTTGACGGCCCCCACCTCGGGCACGTCGGAGCCAAAGCAATTGCCCATGGCGCGAGGCAGGAGCCAGCAGCACTGCTTCCTATCTCGATCGATCTCGTGTCTTTCTTCGCCCTTTAGCTCGGAAGAAGTATATATGCCCTCTCTCGGTCGCGAAAACGTGCTCCCCGGAAGAGACACCAGACAAGTGCTTCGCTTCTCCAGTTACGTTCTCCGTTGAATACGAATATGACGGCCTGACCGTGTCTGTGGAGATTTGACGGCAGCGCCTACGCGTTTGCGTTAGGGAAGTGGAAGGATCATGCGCCCATGCGCGGAGCAACCGTGCAAGTGCAACTGGACAGGAGCACGGCTGCACAGGGCTGTGTTTGGTTTCCTGACTCAAGTTGGAGTTAGGATTGTAGCCTGCCTAGACTAAGAGGGTGTTTGGTTACCCCTTCTAAATTTTAGTCATTGTCTCATCGCACGTTTAACACAATGTTTTACTATAGTAAATATGTGCTAATGACGGATTAATTAGGCTTAAAAAATCTTCTCGTGGAGTATTGACGGATTATGTAATTTGTTTTTTTATTAGTATCCGAACACCTCATGCAACATCTTCCCGACATACCTCCTAAATTTTAGTAGCCGGATCCAAACACCCCCTAAACCTGGTTCTAACAAGTCAACATGGGCTTTTTCTCTCACAACTAAAAAGACTAAAGAGAAGATATCGTTTTGATGGGACCAAAACTTCGCCTCACCTCTGCCCACTCGCGTGCGATCGTCTCCTCGCTCCGCGCCCCGCTGCGATCCTGCTCCGCGCCCTGCAATGCCGCTCCGCGCCGTTGATTACGCGATGCCGCTGCCCTCCTCCATGGTCCCTGCGATTGCCGCTCCGCACTGAACCAACAAAAGGGAAGAAACAGGAATCTCAGGCGCCCAATCTCCTCCCCGATAGCCACCCACCATCGACGCCGCCAGCACCGCCCTCGCCCTCGCCCTGATCACGTTCTTTCCCTTCCTCCACGATCTCCGAGCGCACGTCGAACGCGGATGACGTCGGCCTCTTCCACGATCTCTGCGCAGACGTCGTCATCGATCTCCTCGCAGAAGTCGAACTCTACCGCGATCTCTTCTGCACGGACGACGTCGGCCTCCTCGACGATAAACCCCGAACGCCCACCCTGGACTCTGTAAAAGATGAAGCCTACCACAATCTCCTCGCACGGCGTAGTTCCCCCGCCCTAGCCGTTGCAACCGCGCCGACGCCCTCGAGGTCGCACCCGCGCCGCGGCCATCCTTGCCGTGAGGCAGGCAAGCAGTAGGATCTGCGCGCAACACGGCCGGGATCCACTGCTGGTCACCGCGCCCAATCTGGGCCGAGGTGAGCCCCTCCCTCACTCTCCTCCTCTCCCTCTCCCTGTCCCTGCCGTTTCCCTCTCCCTCATTGTTTCTCCCTCTCGCAGTCACAGATGTGCGTCAAGGAGTCCGACGTCCGCGAGGTTCTACTGTACCGGGCGGGGCTGGTGACAGTAGCGACATCCTTCATGACCGCGATCTCCGCAGTGTTCATGCTGGAGGGCAACGCCGTCAGGCAGGTCGCCGACCTACGCCGTCGGCGCCGCGAGGCTAGGCTTGTCGGCTGTCGCTGCTCTTTATCCACATCTACGTCACCCAGATCAAGCGCTTCCTCCAGGTGCATTGGGCGGCCGGCCACTGAACGAGGGCCTGGTGCAGTGCGTGCTGGAGCACCTGGCCGCGCACTGGTTTGTCGGTCCCACGTTTGCTGCACTCACAGCGGAAGGTATATGCAAATGCTCCGTGTGTTTCTTATATCAGAATATGAGTGGTGTGAATGCAGTAACAGTGGCCATACTCATGGTAATCCAGTTTGCTAAAACCTTGCATTGCATTATTGTCCAATTTGTCAATAATGTTGATAGTAATACATCCATAATTAAGCCTTTGTTATTTCATTTCAGCCTCCAATTCAGTGGCTGGACATCCTAAATTTTTGCAATCCAACTTTCTGGTGTCATTGTTGCAGTGCAGAACATGAGGCTTTGGAGATGATCCTAATGTGAGTTTACTGAAAACAGTATATTTAGCTCCTTGTAATTTATTTTCTTTTATAGGCATGATGCAGTAGTGTAATTTAGAGCAACAATTTAGATAGCAAGTGATGATGCAATAGTATGGTTGCAAATTAATTAATCCTGGTTCTTTCATCGTGATGTACTTGAGGCTTTGAGAAAAGAAAACCAGTGACTTTGAGAAAAAGCCCTATTACTGCTTTGAGAAAAGAAAACCAGGAAAAGGTTCTTTCAGTTGTTATTTCACCAAACAACACTATAGTATTATTTGAGATAACTAAAGAGCTGGACAACGTGAAAGAGATCAAGGGAGGTGCGGCACCCTCCCCTTTGGGGCCTCCTGCTCCTAACCGGCGGCGCTCGGGTTCGTGGGGGTGGTGCCCTGATCTGTCAGGAAGGGGTGGCTCCAACATGGGTGTGGCCACTCGACGACGAGGCAGCATCAGGCCTTCACTCTCTCTCGCTATCCTCACATGTTCGGGGCACCAACATAGAGGATCGTCATTCGAGCAGTGAGGAGCACCACTGCAGTATCACTTATTCAGAATCATAGTTTATGAGTAAATTCAATGTAGCTACGATCTAAGCTGTATTTTTGTGGGTCTTTCCACAATAGGTGGAATAAGAGTTCAGAATCATAACATGAGTATAGTTTTTTTTCCTTTTTTGTATGAGATTATATCTTTGTTTATTGTTGACTCTGGTGGGCTATTTCCATGATCTGGTGAGGAGCATAACTTCCTTTACCTATGCTGCTTTTAATATCTTCAGTGTTCATATTAATTGGCTTATTCTGCATGCAACACTGTGGGAGATATAGTTGGGTGAGCATATGACAGATTTATGTTATTGTAAAAATTCCCAAGGTTTTCATGTCGTTCTACTATGCCATTCGCAGAAGAATTATTGTTCCTTTCCTAATAACTGATTTGTAAATTGTAGCTGGGCCCATCACGGATCTATGTTATTGTATAAACTGATGGCAGGTACTATTATTATTTTATATGATTTGTCCATGGACTTCAAAGCCATGCCCATGCCCTCATTAACATGACAGCATGGTTCAGGCCAGCAAGTGCAATGTAGTGAGTTATGAATTGGAATATTCTCGGTTTATTAGTTTGTTAGGGAAGAGTCTGGATTTGCAGTACTGATCTGTCGCACATTACATGCATTATGCCATTATGTGTTTTCCTTCTAGCCCTATGCAAACCTATGGTGAGCTTCAAAACAAAATTTGGCTCTCTATTCCAATTTCTTTTGTGTTGATACATGTATTCCTAAGCAAACCAATTTGGGTGAATATATACATGGAGTTTGCCTCCACCTGTGCATTTTCTAACACTGTTGGTTCATATATATTTCTTGTGTTTTCTTCTAAGGTTGTTGGGCTCCAGTGAGCGACACCTTGAGAAACTGGCATCACCAGCATGTAAGGTTAGGGTCCAAATCACTTGCAAATGAGATAGTAGGGCTGGATCAGATATGTCATTCAGCCACTTACAGTTTTTCTTTTCCATTCAGATTGCTCATGGCTAATTAATGTGGATTGTGTTTCTGAATTTCTACTTTCTAATTGGTATTCAGGTGCCAGGTACGAGTGCATGCTCTGCGCCTCAAGGACTGGTGAGGGCCATAGACCAGGGCCTTGTTTAGATTGCAAATTTTTACAATCTGGACACTGTAGCACGTTTCGTTTGTATTTGACAAACTTTATCTGATCATGGATTAACTAGGCTCAAAAGATTTGTCTCGTGATTTACAACCAAACTATGCAATTAGTTATTTTTTTAACTACATTTAATGCTCTATGCATGCGTCCAAAAATTGATGTGATAGAGAGAGAGTGAAAAAACTTGGAATTTGGAGGTGATCTAAACAAGGCCCAGGTACATGCATGCCTGTTGAATTGTTTTATGTTACAACGCATGGGCAATTTTTATTATGATAAACCTGTGTAGACATGATGACTTATTCGTGGATTTATTGGCGCACGAAAGAAATGGATATCGGAGATTTATTTCTGTCGATATAAAATATTATCTTAGTCGCATCATGCAAAGGTCTATACAGTAGAGTTTGTGAGCATGTGACGCCGCGCTCTTCGTGACTATATTAATTTCATGAACTTTGCCTTTTAGATTAAATATCACTTTAGCGTTGGTATTTAATTTCACAGTATTGTTATGTTATCGTGCGATCTATGTGTTTTTAGTACAAAATTTAGTTTTTCCGTAGCAACGCACAGGTATGAAACTAGTATACTGTCTAAGCCTGGCTAGCCTCAAAGTATGTTCGGTTGCCTCGTTTGTTTTGATACAGTCTCATCTTCTTTAAATTAGTAAGTTTACCCCGTTTGAGAAATGGATATCAAATTCAGGTGTACTAACAATTGTTAGCCTAAGCAAAGTGCCCACATGAACAAAGAAGACGTCAGGGCCAACAGCACGATCAAACCCAAATTCCACAGCACGATTTTCAACTTACGAGCAGTTCTTGTTGTTGAAATTACACACGCACAAACTAGGACGGCAGGGGGGAGAGGACGAGAGCTATAGGAGACCATGTTCCAGCTCCGAATTTCAACTCGCCGCCACCGGAGCTGCCGCTGCTGTTGCCTCCGCGGATGGTGGCGCCGGGGATGGTATGTACAATGCCGACGCCAAGGAGTTGTCGTTGCCGTTGCCGTGTACGGTCACGTGGCTGTGCGGCACGACGGTGATGGTCTTGGTGGATGCCGAGGTCGTCGTCGGCCGCAGTGCCCTCATGGGGCTCGCCAACGCCCACGGCAGAGCAGGGCGAGTGTCGGGGACCAATACCAGGGTACCCAAACAGGAGGAGCTAATAATCATCAACATTGATTTGTCCGAGCAGTTAAGAGCGTGACTATAGCTCCAACCGATCGCTAGGTGTGCAAACTCCGCCTCGTCCGATCCCTGAGGGTTGGCTTCGCCTTGCCCGACACCGAGGCCACAGACTCCACCTCGCCCGACCCCTAAGGGTTGGCTCCGCCTCGCCCGACATCGAGGCCGCGAGCTCCGCCTCGTTCGACCCCCAAGGGTGGCTCCGCCTCGCCCGACACCGAGGCCGCGGGCTCCGCCTCGCCCGTCCTCTGAGGGTTGGCTCCGCCTCGCCCAACACCGAGGCTGCGGGCTCTGCCTCACCCAACCCCTGAAGGTGGTTCCGTCTCGCCAGACCCCAAGGCAGGGGGCTCCGTGTCGCCCGATGGAGACCCATACCGCCGCCGACCACTCTAGGTCCAAGCGTATGGGCCTGGGTCAAAGCTCTAAAACCAGGGAGGTGACCAACATGCCCCAATGTAACCCGTGGTCGTGACAGGCCAACCCTGAGGACTCACATCAGGAACCGCGTCGGATGAACCGGTGTTGTTCTGCCTAACCCTCGTACGATTACTGACAGGCGCGTTAGTTCACCACGACGTCTGCCAGGACGGAGTGGAGTGCCACAACCGGGAGACGACGCATGCGCATGGTGCTAGTGACGGATAGGGTCACGACATGAGGCTATCCCTGTTGATGTCTATAGAGTCAGCGGGGACCCGCTTAGAAGAGAAGAAGGACCCGGCGATCCTAGAGGACTTCTTCTCCTTCCAATTCTCCTTTTTCCCTCCACTATAACCCCTACTTTCCCTTGGTCTATAAAAGGGAAAGTAGGGCATCCCATTAGGGGACATCGGACTCAAGTCGATCGGATCAGAACTCATCGCAATGCACCATAAGAGGCTCGAATCCGATCAACTCATCGAACCCTGAACATACAACCGAGAAACGACCAAGCTCTCGGCACCCGTTCACCCTTTCCATCAGAGACTTAGGACATGTCCCTCTCTCGCGTGTTTGTAACCCCTACTATGAACTTTCAGTGCTAGTAACATGAACGGCAGCAACGAACTAGACGTAGGGACATTTTGCCCGAACTAGTATAAACCTCGTGTCCTCTTAGCACACCATCCGAGCCAGACGCATAATATTAGAAATTTACTAGTCGGTGGCAACTCGAAACACTGACAGTTGGCACGCCAGGTAGGGGCCTTTTGTGTATCTCGACATCCACACCAGTCCTTGGATGGCTAATCGCAACATCATCCGGGTCCCAGGCACGCACGTGCGCCTCGAGGATCTGGACTTCATCGTCGCGACGGAGGGAGAGCTGGTACGGGCTCCCACCGCCGTCCAACCTCTCCACTCCGCCAGCCTCAACGCGATCGTCGAAGCGCTAGAGGAGCTATAGCTGCACGTATCGGAGGCCTGTGCCCTCAACAGTGACCAACCCCTAGTTTGACTATGGGAGGTTAGAGCACCAGCTCGACGCCTTCCTGGGACCCCGACCGTCCTAGGAGGACCTGTGCCACCTCACCTTTTCGTTCGCCAACGTCATGACGTAGCTTACCAGAGGAGAGCCGCTCTCTTCGGAATACCTTGTCCGGAGCGCCCACCGTGACGCACCGCGATTCCGGTGCATGAGCATCTTGGCCCACCGTGATGCACGTGACACCCCGACGCCCATAGGCGTAACGCGCCCTCAGAACAACCTGACAAAGACATGCTGGTCCACCAAGCGCAGTAAGGCAGCAGGCCGTGCACCGTGGTTCCAGCGCATGAGTGTCTTGGCTTCCACCATGATGCACGCGACACCCTCAATGCCTATAGGCATGCCTACGGCGATGCGAGGGAGGGGGCTAGTCGTGGCTACCACCCACGTTGTGGTAGACGCTACAACAGTGGCGAGGACTGAAGCTCAAGCCCTAACTTGCTAGGACCTCAGGCCTTTGCCCGATGCATCCTCACAGGCAAGGCAAAGCGGGACGAGGACACCGACGAAGGTGCCTCCAACTATCCCAACAAGAAGAAAAACAAACAACGACACGAGGGCTCGCTCATGGCCACTATCGACCGTAAGGGTGACCGGAAGCCCATCGAGGGAACCCCGAACCACTTCGAGAGGTTGCTCAAAGGGCCATGCCTGAACCATGCTTTCCTCGTTGAGCACCTATACAAGGACTGTGGCCTCTTAAAGCGGTTCTTGTCCGGGGGCTTCGACAAGGGGGAGCATATGAATGAGACCAGCTAGATGAAGAGCGTGATGTCGCCCTCCTCCACTCGGGCAAGTACCAGCAAGTGTTGCGCTGGTATCACGGCCGTCGAGTGTGGGGTCGGGGCTTCAACGTTGGAGACCTAGTGCTCCACCTTGTCGAGAGCAACAAGGACTGCCACAAGCTCTCTCTACCATGGGAGGGACCGTATATCATCGTGAAGGTGCTCCGACCAGGTGCCTACAAGCTCAAGATCGTCGACGGTGAAGTCTTCGTCAATGCCTAGAACATCGAGCAGCTATGTCACCTTTACCCTTAATAAACGCACACTTTCTCTTATTAGTTTCGTTATCGAACTCTCTGATCTTTTGTGACACCTGACCCTAGCAACGGCAAGGGGTCAACCCTCACTTAGGGGCTAATAAGAGCGTACCTATCCGATAGATAGTCTCTACGTCTAACCCTTTCTCACGGTTAAGAACCAGAAGTGAAGTTTGCGGAAACAAACGCTAAGTAAAACTGGCCGGACTGCGAGAAACCTACACCTTAGCGGCTACGACGCTTTTGCTCACCAGCATGATCAAAGTTTTTTTTGCACCCCAGGCTTTTTGGCCTTAGCCATAGAAAGAGTCGGTATGCGTTTAAGAGTCTATCTGCCTGGTGAACATTCTCCATGCCCCACCCCCTCTCTCGTTAAGACCTAGGAGCTAGGGTTGCGGGAACAAGCTTGAAGTATAACTGATCGGATTGCGAGAGACCTATGCCTTGGTGGCTACGGCGCCTTTGCTCACCGGCGTGATCAGAATTTGCTCACCCGCACCCCGAGCTTTACGACCTTAACGATGGAAAGGGTCGGAATGCACTAACCTTTTTATCTAAAAAGGAGAGAAGGGCTCAAAAGCCGTTTGGCTATAACGAAATTTAAGAGCTTGTCCATTTATTACAAGTTCGCTGCCTGGCTTATCTACCTAACTAAATTGTTGCGTGGGATGTTCTCATTCGCTATCTCCACAGGTAAGTCTTGTCCTAGCGGGGCAATACAAGTTGACCGGATGGCTTAGCCGCTGTCGACGGATGGGTAGGAAGCAGCAAGATGCCCCACGCGGGTTATGCCGACCCTGTTGCGAACGACGGACCCAGTTTCTACTCGAACATATCCGGTAAGTGCTCCCTGAACCTGTCACTCATGCCATCGAGGTAATTCCTGTGCCAGCGGATCACCCTTACTTTACGTGCATTAATTTCGCTATCGAGCCCCCGACCCCAGCAACGGTGAGGGGTCAGGTCTCGCTCGAGGGCTGGCAAGAGTATCTATTCGCTAGACATTCTTGATGCCCGACCCCTTTTTAGCGCTAAAACCTAGTGGCAAGGTCTGCAGAAATGAACGACTAATCAAAATTGGTCGGACTGCGAGAAACCTACGCCTTGGCGGTTATGGCGCCTTTGCTCACCAGCATGATCAGAGTTTTCCTCCTACACCTCGGGCCCTACAGTCTTAACAAACGGAAGGGTCAGAACACATGAACCCCTTTTCACATATAAAAGGGAGGAAAAACAAATTTGATCAAATGAAACAAAATGATAAGTTTGTTTGGATAGTACAGAGGAGTCGGAGCTTGCTCGCTTGTTACATGAATGATTACCTGACCTATTTGGCTAACTAACTCCTCCGGGGGAGAACTATGTTCTCTATTCTGTTTGCCAGGTCCTACGAAAGGGGAGCCACCGTCGTCTCCATCTCCTCTAGCTCATAGGCTTCATAGCCAAGCATGAAGCCATGGCTCATCGTCTCTAGGTCGATGTTGTCCCCATAATGAGAACGAGCAATCACAAAGGATTGGTTGACCCTGGCATGAAGTGCATTCCTCTTGAGCTGGTGCACCTGAGCTGTGATCTAAATAGCATGGGCCATGAGCGAGCTGGTCCCCTCTGACCGCACCAAAGAGGAGGAGCTAATAACTAGGGTACCCAAAGAGGAGTTAATAACCATCAACATTCATTCATCCGAGCAGTCAAGAGTGCGACTACAGCTCCAACCGACCCCCAGGTGTGCAAACTCTGCCTCGCTCGACCACTAAGCGTTGGCTCCGCCTCGCTCGATACCAAGGCCGCGGGCTCTGCCTCACCCAACCCATGAGGGTTGGCTCCGCCTTGCCCAACATTGAGGCCATAGGCTTCGCCTCGTCTAACCCCTGAGGGTGGCTCTGCCTCATCCGACACCAAGGCCATGGGCTCCACCTCACCCAACCCCTAAGGGTTGGCTCTGCCTCGCCTGACACCGAGGCCACAGGCTCTACCTCACCTAACCCCTGAAGGTCACTCTGTCTCACCCGACACCAAGGCTGCGGGCTCCACCTCGCCCGACCCATGAGGTTGGCTCTACCTCACCCGACCCCTGAAGGTGGCTCCACCTCACCGGACATCGAGGCCATGGGCTCTGCCTCACCTGACCTCTAAGGGCTAGCTCCGCCTCACCCGACCCTTGGGTATGGGCTCCGCCTCGCCTGACACTGAGGCCACGGGCTCTGCCTCACCTGACTCTTGAGAGTTGGCTCTGCCTCGCTTGACACTGAGGCCGCGGGCTTTGCCTCGCCCAACCCCTGAGGATGGCTCTACCTCACCAGACCCCAAGGCCGAGGGCTCTATCTCGCCCGATGGAGACCCATACCACTGCCGACCACTCTAGGTCCAAGTATATGGGCCTAGGTCAAAGCTCTAATACCAAGGAGGTCACCGGCATGCCCCGATATAACCTATGGCTTTGATAGGCCATACCTAAGGACTCACATCAAGAACAGCATCGGGCGAACCGATGTTGTTCTACCTAACCCTCGTACGAACACTAACAGGTGTGTCAGTTCACCACGATGCCCGCCAGGACAGAGTGGAGCGCCATGACCGAGAGACGATGCCTGTGCATGGCGCTTAGAAGAGAAGAAGAAACCCGTGATCCTGGAGGACTTCTTCTCCTTCTGATTCTCCTTTTTTCCCTCAGTTGTAACCCCTGCTTTCCCTTGGCCTATAAAAGGGAAAGCAGGGCGTCCCATTAGGGGACATCGGACTCAAGTCAATCGAATTGGAACTCATCACAACGCACTACAAGAGGCTTAAATCCAATCAACTCATCGAACCCTGAACATACAACCGAGCAATGACCAAGCTCTCGGCACCCGTTCACCCTTTCCATCAGAGACTTGGGACCTGTCCCTCTCTCGCCTGTTTGTAACCCCTACTATAAACTTTCAGTGCTAGTAACATGAGCGGCAGCAACGAACTAGACGTAGGGACATTCTGCTCGAACCAGTATAAACCTCGTGTCCTCTTAGCACACCATCCGAGCCAGACGTGCAATATTAGAAATTTACTAGTCGGTGGCAACTCGAAACACCAACAACAATCATGGCGGCCATGAACACATCGTGCTTCTTCACGAGTCATTGGCTCTAGTTGCTAGCTGCTCTCGCTTTGCTACTCGAGTCGCTAGCTACATGAGTCGTCCTTCTTCACGATGGAGGAGCTACGCCATGTCCACGGCTGGTGTTGGGGCAAGGCTCGTGCGAGAGGGTGCCTGAGCCAGTAGCGGCATGAGTGGTTTCCTCGAGGCCTGGTCAGTGGTCTCCTCAGAATAGAGTAGCCACCACGAGTAGGGGACCTCTAGCCACGAGCACGGCGAGCGCAGAGATGGGCGAGCATAATTCGTGAAGAAGGACGAGCATGGAGATGAGCTCGGTAACCGCCTTGCACACTGGCGAGGTCAAAGGGGCACGGTCAGGCGTAGATGCTAGATGAGGCTGGGGTTGTGAGATCTAGCATACGGGGATGATAGAAGAGCTCAGCTGGGGTCCACGCCGTGCCACGTGAGCTCACCATCGTGTTGAAGGAGCAGATGCGGGCCGCCATGCGTGGCGAAGGAGCAGATGCATCGGCGAGGAAGGACGGGTGCACAGGTGAGATGTGAGGTGAGGGGAATGGGCACTAGTGCTTAGACTATCTCTAACAGCCTATGCATATTGCTACCCGAACACAAAATGCATTGTTCACAGTAAAAAATACGGTCCAACAGGATAGGCAAACGAAGGACATATTTTGCGTCGGAAACCCAAATAATCCTACTCTCTCCGTCATGACCCAAATATCCAGCGCCGTCGACCATGGTGGGCCCATAGGAGGTGAGGTGGAGATGAGGCAAGGGAGCCAGATCCGCTGCTGTCGACCTTCGTCCGTAGCCCTAGCGGCCCTAGCCTCGCCCCGGGGAACCACGTGCCGCCGCTGCTTGGGGGCTGAGAGAGGGGGCGCGACTGCTACTTGGAGGTCGGGAGAGGGGGCACCGCCAGTGCACTTGGACGACGACGGCAGCAACTATGGTTCTGGGTTTCTCTTTTGCGTCTGCTGTTGGAGAAGGCAACTTTTAGGTATGTGATCCTTTTGCACAATGTGACCGTACCTTACAATGGGTCTCGAGTTTAAGGTCGCATTGTTGGAGATAGTCTTAGCCAAGCCTGGCATCCTCTACGTGTTTCTAGAACCTAGAGGGTGGTGGGTGGCTCACTAGAGCCTGGCTTTGGGCTCCAAATAGGCAGCTAAACAACCCAAAGGTGGCTTCCTAGAGCCTGGTTGGGGGTTAGTCACCCAACCAAACTATCCCTATATGTCTACGGACAGACAAAGACGCCAAGCCCAAGAGCGCATCATGTACTTATGTTCAGAATGGCAGCAAACTATGAGCACTCGAGCAGGTCAATCTGCTTCCATACTTTTTCGTGTCTCTTGCGTCAAGTACATTATGATGGCCGCTAGCACTGCCCGAGTCATGTGCCCTGTTTTCAGCACTACTTCAGCAATACTTTTCAGCGAACGAACAATGTTTTCCTCTCACAACAAATTAGCATAAGCCAAATTTCAGTGAAACAAACATGGCCCATGTTCTCGGTAACATTCATCCAGCTACTCCATGGCTTCTAGCTGAAGCATCTTGAAAGGATCAAGATACCCAAGAGGGGGGGTGAATTAGGCTAATTCAAAATTTCTTTGCAATAATTGAATCCTATGGTTAGCCCAATTAACCCCTTGTGCCTAGAAAGTGTTCTATTGATCTACCGCACAAAAGTTTAGCAACCTATGTTCCAATCCTACTCTAGCATGGCAAAAGTTTAGCAACCTATGTCCCAATCACCACCAAGCTGAATAGGTGATGGCGATCACCAAGAGTAACAAGCATGAACTCTCACTTGACCACGACAAGCCTAATGAGAAGGGTGGATGCACACTTTGCTACTCTTGCCTTCACTAATGAGGGCTCTCTTTGGGATTCTCAAATCTCAATCACCTCACTAGGACCTTGCTCTTCATGGCACTCTCAAAGATGTTTCTCAGCTGTTGGAATGAGCAAAAGTACCCCCACACATGAGTGGAGGAAGTATTTATAATCATGGCTGAAAAACGAACCGTTATGTGCCTCTACGGGGTGACCGGATACTCCGGTCAGTTCTCCCCGAACTCTAGTATTTAAGTTGTGACCGGACGCGTCCAGTCGTGATTTTCCCTCTCTAGAACCTTACTGGAGTCGACCGAATGCTGGGACTCAGTGTTCGGTCGCACTAGACGATTTCACCTTGATCAAATGAACTGACCAGACTCTGCGCCAGCGTCCGGTCACCCTGGAGCTAGCGTCCGGTCAGTATTTGACCCTCCATTCAATTCCAACTCTTGATCATATGTGAATGAAGTTTACTCCAATGGATCTAAGGGCTTTTTAGGAGCTACCTAGTGCTAGATTTAGCAAGTGTGCACCACACCTAACTCACTAGACTCACCTAGGTCAAGCTACCCATCCATACCCCCCTTAATAGTACGGCCAAAGGAAAAACAAAGTCCTAAACTACTCTAAGTGTCTTTTCAACTCCAATCGACACTTAGAACTAGTCCATCCTTAACCTTATCGTCTATCCTTTGAAAACTGAAATGATTTCTATCGTAGGGGCATGACCACCATGATAGCCCAATCGATCTCCATTACCATGACCTAACTTAATTGCCTCTACAAAACACACGTTAGTCACAGTAATCATGTATTATCATTAATCACCGAAACCCAACTAGGGGCCTAGATGCTTTCAATCTCTCCCTTTCTAGTGATTAATGACAATACCACCTTGAGTATGTGAAAGAGTTGAGGTTTTTAACATGCTTGGATCATATAAGCTTTTGTCAACAAGAACAAAAGAGTTAGGCAAGCTTATATGACCCAAGCCAACATAATGTACTCCAAAGATAAGAAATAAGCATGAGTACAAGTAATAAAGCTCATTTGCATTGGAGTTAAACGTGGAAGCAAAGCAAATGAGCATAACACAAGTGATATGACATATACAAGATTCAAAGTTGAGAGCACACATGTCTATCAAATATCACGATCACGTAGATATCACTATCACATAAATATAGTTTGATACATAAAAGTAAACACATGAATGCATAATAGTATATCACACATAAAAACCAAATAGAATACTAAGCTCCCCCTAAGTCGCTCCCCCTAAGTCTAACATACTCGATCCCTCTCCCCCTTTGACGTCAAACACCAAAACCTAAGGGTTGGTCGGTGGGGCTGCAGCAGACGAGTCAGGCACTGAGGTACAAGGAGCGAGCTAGAACTGTGTACCATCATCATCTGATCCAGAGCTCTGAGCAGTCTAACCCTCTAGAGCTAGAAGCGATGCTGAAGCGGTCTAGGTTAGATCTATAACTGGCGTTGCTTGCTCTGATGATGCAACAGATGAAGGGAGTGTCTCTATAGTCCTAGTAATAGGTGCAACTATGAAAAGACCTAGGACATGTAGCTCTAGCAGAGTAGGCTACCCTGTCAACTCACTAAATGAAGCACCAAGGCTCCTAGAAACTGAGGTGAGCACCGATGAACTCTGAGGCAGAGTAAAGCCTATATGAAGAGGAGTGAACTGCGGCGCTGGCACTAGCGAAGCAAACCACTAGGACACCTACTTTGTAGGTGAAGGAAACTATGGTGCTGGCGGTCCCTAACTCTGAAGCCCACTGGGCTGTAAAGCTAGAGTCATAGAAGTGGTGGCAGGCTGACCAAGCTGGGGTGAAGGCTGTGGCGGTGGAGCCCCAATAGCTATCACAACATGCTGCATAAACCCAAGTAACTGTTGCTGCATGAGAAGCTGCTGCTGATGCATGGTCTGCTGCTACTGCTGTATAGTCTACTACTGCTGTCGCTGGAACTCATCATGTCTAGTCTAGAACTGTGCGAAAGTAGCAGTGGTCTCCTAAGCCTGGCGAGCCTGATTCTGCCTCATCCACTCAAGTATGGCAAGTAGAGCGAGGTCTGTCTGTGGTGTAGGTGGAGCTGAACTAGAGCTATCGGCCTCATGGTCATGTCGTCGTTGAGGCATCTAAGGGATATCGTGGTAGTCCTCATCTGAGCTATCACTGGGGTCGCTCTCGACAATCCCCTCCTGCTGAGCATCTAACTGCTCCTCCTCAGTAGCTGTTATGCCCCTGATAGTCTCATCCTGCTGGGCTACAGTCTCTGGCACCTCTAGACGATGACACGGCTGGCTAGGAGTCCTCACTGCACTATGGCAAACCATCTGAGTCATGTTGTACGCAGGGAACTCTGTAGTAGCACCACTATACTTTGCTAGTATCTCAGGTGGCCTCACAGTAACTGCCTAGTGGATCAAGAATGTAATCCAGTGAGCATATTGCAGTTGCCTATGACCCCTGAACCCCTCTGCAATAGTATCCTCTATTTCTAATAGAAGGAGATCACAAATGTCAAACACAGTCTGCTGCATTAGAGAGTTTAGTAGCCATAGCTGTATGCGAGTCAAGCCCTCATGATACCCCATCCTTGAAAGCAGTGTCCTCCTCATAATAGCATCAAGCACTCTAGCAGTAGGAGTGAGATCACTGGGTGTCCTACTCGACCACTCACCAAAAGGCTCTATGAAGCAATGACAGACTAGATATGTAGGAGGCATAAGACCGCCATGAGGGTGTCTGGGAGGCGCTATCTGTCCATAGCAAACCTCATGAAACCTGATGGGCTACTCCTAAAGCCTGAGTATCTCTTTGACCCTAGAGCTCATCAGCCTATAATCTCTACCTCTAAAAGCAAAGTGAATGAATCTGTGCTGCGGGGTCAATCCAAAGTGTAGCATAGAACTGATGGACCCAAGATGAAACATATAAGTCTATCCGTCCAAGTAAATTTGTCAGCCCTGGCAGGTAAGCTAAGTAAGGACGAATATGCTCTCCAGCTGCTGCTACAATGGACTCAATGTTGCACACCCTCTGAGATCTGAATACTGCCCCACTGTTAAGATATGCATTATAAAAATCTTCCTGTAGTGGTGTGTAGAAGCCCTCTGAAGCTCGGTCATCTCTCCTCAGCGGGAACCACTACTCAAAGTCCACAAATCTGAGCTGCTGCACCTGCTTGGCCATGGCAGCCCTCAAATCTAGATGAGGCACTGGAGGCTGACCCTGTGGTCTAGGTGGTGGATGAGAACCCTACCGCTATGTCTCTGACCTCGGTGTGACTAGAGCATGGGTACGACCAGAGCGTCAAAGCTGTGGCTGAGGTGCCTGCTCTATCTCTTTAGCCTGCTCTCCCTCTTGAGTCTGCTCTGCTGGCTGTGGCTGCTGCTGTGACTCCCCCTAAGGCTGACTCTCATCAATAGCCACATGCCATCCTCTAACCATGACAGTCCCAGCTGGACCACCATGACGGCGCTCAACTTGCTCAAGTGCAGCCCTCGTAGATGGAGAAAGCCGATCTGCAATATCAACACCACTCTGAGCACCTCCTCTCTTTGCACGCTCTGTGGCCTCTACAAATGCGGCTGCTCTCTTTATATCTGCATCAGGGTACTTGTGCTTCCTTGTTGCTAGCTTCTTCGTCGCCTAGCCTTTTGCATCTGTAGGCTGGCAAGGCGGGGGCCTCGGATCCTCATCACCAGGACCTCCTTCGACATTCTTAACACAAGCCATCTGATGAAGCTAAAAAGAATAACTGCTCTAACAAGAATCAACTACCAACTGTCACTTCAGAGGCTTGACCTCGATCCGTACTCGTGAGCTTGGCCCCGAGTTAACTGACAACTACCAATGGGACCACAACGGCACCGACTCGCTGCACGATAGAATAGATATGATATACAAATAAATACAAGATATCTAGAGATACAAAACCCTAAGAGAGCAAGCAATAGATACAAAATTGGAAACGAGGGCTTGCTACCTTACGAACCGGTGAAACAACGAGAAGAGAAACGAATCGGGGAACCACCGGATCGGCAATGTGAGGCTAGGGTTCGGCGAGACAATGTTGCGCTGGATCGGGCGTGGATCAGTGGCTTGGGTTCCAGCAGGGCTCTGGATGCGGCGCTGAAGTAGGGCAGTGGCCCGGCAACACTAGGGCACGTGCGTGGGCGGCGGCGCTAGAGCAAGGTGCGGGCGTTGCGGGCATGGCGGCGCAGATAGGGCACGGTGGCATGGGGAGCAGCATGGGCTCACGGTGGGAAAGCAGTACGGCGCTAGAGCTTGCGGCACAACGACATGGGAGGATCGGCGGCGCATGGGTGCGGGGAGACGTGGCAGTGCAATGGTCGGGTCGATTCCAAAGAGGTCCAAAACCCCTGGAATCATGACCGAACGCGTCCGGTGAACACCGACCGGACACAGCCAGAGTCCGATGCAAGCAGTCTCCTTCGTCTTCGATCGACCGGACGCTGAACCACCATCTGACCAGACGCTGAATAGCAGAGTCTGGTCACTCCATCACAGCAGGTTCACCTCCTATAAAGTGACCGAACGCTAGACTTCAGAGTCTGGTGCAGTGTCCGGTCACTCTTTTTCCAGCAAATCTTCAAAGTCCTTCGTGCTGCCTGTTCCCAATCAAGTCCCAACTTCAATAAAGATCCAAATAAACACCAATTGAGACTGATGTGAGTGACCTCTCTCAAACCCTCAAATTTTTAAAAATATTTTACCTTAGGCTATAATTCTTTTTAAGAAATTAGGCAATAAGAGGGCAATTGAAGATAAACGACAAAGCAACATTCATGCATGTGTAATGCAATACTTGAAAGTAAATCTAGTTGCTTGTCAAGTTTGATCCAAGGTTAAGCTTCTTCACACGCTTTATGGCGGTTATCTTAACCATGTTAGACAAGCCCTATATGCATTATCAAAGATTAAACATGTTGTATATTACAATACAATGCAATAGACAACACAAGCTCATTTTTTAGCGAAGTTACTAAAATCACTGTTTGCCTAAACGTCCGTTTAGCCCGTTTAAACACCGTGTAAACGCTACACGGTGGTGCACTGTTTCCGTTTAATCACCTGTTTAGCCCATTTAATTGGCCGTTTAGCCCGTTTAATGGGACGTTTTGCCTGAATAATGGCTAAACGGTAGGTGACCGACTGTTTACCGTTTAGCATTTAGGAAAACACTAACTAAAATCAAGAACATTGAGCTCATTCCGCAATCGACAAAAAGTCACCTCATCTAGCGGTTTAGTGAAGATATCCGCCAATTGATCCTCGGTCCTTACACCTTCTAATGAAATATCATTCTTTGCAACATGATCTCTAAGAAAGTGATGACAGATATCTATGTGCTTGGTGCGAGAGTGTTGAATCGGATTATTTGCAAGTTTTACCGCACTTTCATTGTCGCACAAAAGAGGTACTTTTTCTAGAACTATACCATAGTCTAGCAAAGTTTGCTTCATATAAAGAATTTGTGCACAACAAGCACCTACGGCAATGTATTCCGCTTCGGTGGTGAACAAAGTCACACTATTTTATTTCTTGGAGGACCAAGACATAAGTGATCTACCAAGCAAATGACACCCTCCGGATGTGCTTTTTCTATCAACTTTGCAACCGACATAGTCTGAATCGGAATAGCCAACTAATTCAAATATAGCTCCTTTGGGATACCAAATGCCAATGTTTGGTGTGTGTTTAAGATACCTAAGGATTCTTTTAATTGCAATCAAATGAGTTTCCTTAGGATTAGCTTAAAATCTAGCACACATACACACACTAAACATGATGTCGGGCCTAGATGTGGTTAAATATAACAAGCTACCAATCATAGAGTGGTAGAGAGTTTGATCAACCGTGTTACCTTCCTCATCTAAGTCGAGATGTCCATTAGTTGGCATTGGTGTCTTGATTGGCTTACATTCATCCATCTTGAATCTTTTGAGAAGATCCTTAGTATACTTTTCTTGAGAGATAAAAATCCCTTCTCTCATTTGCTTTACTTGAAAACCAAGAAAGAATGTAAGCTCTCCAATCATTGACATCTTGAACTCCTTCGACATCAATTCACCAAATTCTTTGCAAGAATCTTCATTTGATGATCCAAAGATGATATCATCAACATACACTTGACAAATGAAGATATGTCCATCAAGCTTCTTGGTGAATAGTGTGGTGTCGACCTTCCCAATGATGAAGCCCTTCTCAATGAAGAAGTCCCGAAGGCACTCATACCAAGCTCTTAGGGCTTGCTTAAGCCCATATAACGCCTTGGACAACCTATAAACATGATTAGGATATCTAGGGTCTTCAAACCTGGGAGATTGATCAACATAGACTAGTTCATTAATAAAGCCATTTAAGAATGCACTTTTCATATCCATTTGATATAGTTTCATTTCATGATGTGATGCATATGCAAGGAGGATACGGATGACTTCTAGTCTTGCAACCGGTGCAAAGGTCTCTCCAAAATCTAAACCTTCAACTTGAGATAACCCCTTTGCAACTAGTCTTGCCTTGTTCCTCACAACAACACCTTGATCATCTTGCTTGTTGCGGAACACCCACTTTATTCCAATGACTCTTTCACCATTTAGCCGCTCTTCAAGAGTCCAAACTTTATTGCGGGTGAAGTTGTTCAACTCTTCATGCATGGCATTAATCCAATCTGGATCTTGAAGAGCTTCTTCTACCTTAGTAGACTCAAAGCAAGAGACAAAAGAGTGATGTGCAATAAATGAAGAAAGTTTTTATGAGCGAGTCATTATACCCTTTGATGAACTCCCTATGATGAGATCTTGTGGATGATCTTGTAGTAGAGATGTGTTTCTTCTATTGACCACTTGAGGAGGAGGTTGTGGAGCATCAACATCTTGTGCTTGTGTCACCATTTGTTCATGGGAGACATGAGTGTCTTCATTTTCTACTCTCCCAACTTTTTCACCATCTTGTGACACATTTGATGAAGAAGGTGGATCAATCACTTGTACATCATCTTTAGGCTTGATGTCTCCAACCGGAATGTTCTTCATAGCCTCCCTCAATGGTTCATCACCTACATCATCGAGATTCTCATGTGCTCCTTGGGAGCCGTTAGATTCATCAAATTCCATATTATATGTTTCTTCAACCAAGCTGGTGGCATGATTAAATACTCTATATGCTTTGTACTTTGATGAGTAATCAACAAGAAAACCAATATCACAATGTCTTTGAAACTTCTCTAGGTGTTGCTGCTTCTTGTAGATGTAACATTTGTAGCCAAACACCCTAAAGAAGGAGACGTTTGACTTCTTCCTATTGAGCAACTCATAAGGTGTTTTGCCAAGGAACTTTTGAAGGAATAGGCGGTTGGATGCATAGCAAGCGGTGTTGATAGCTTCCGCCCATAGAGCTTCGGGAGTGTTGTACTCATCAAGCATTATTCTTGCAAGAGTGATCAATGTCCGGTTTTTTCTCTCAACTACACCAATTTGTTGAGGAGTATAAGTTGCGGAGACCTCATGCTTAATCCCAACTTTATCATAATAGACTTTCTATGTTTGTGTTGTTAAATTCTTTGCCGTTGTCACTTCTAATCTTCTTGAGCTTCACTTCAAATTCATTTTGTGCTCTCTTGGCAAACTTCTTGAAGCATGATGCAACTTTGGATTTGTCATGAAGGAAGAATACCCATGTGTATTTTGAATAGTCATCAACAATCACAAGACAATAAAGATTTCCTCCCAAACTCTTGTATGTTGTTGGTCCAAATAAGTCCATATGAAAGAGTTCTAGCACTCTTGTGGTTGACATAAAAGCTTTTGTTGGATGAGTATTTGCAACTTGCTTGCCGGCTTGACATGCACTACAAAGCTTGTCCTTCTCAAACTTCACATCCTTCAACCCTCTTACCAAATCATTTTTCATTAGCTTCTTGAGTGAGCTCATCCCAACATGAGCAAGTCTTCTATGCCATAGCCACCCAAGTGTTGTTTTGGTGAATAGGCATGTCTTCAAGTTAGCATCTTCGGAGGTGAAGTCCACTAGATATAGGTTGTTGTATCTAAATCCTTTGAATATCACTTGATCATCATCCTTCTTAGATACAACAACTTCCTTCTCGGTAAACAAGCATTGGAAGCCAAGGTCACACAATTATCCAACGGATAGCAAGTTGAAGCTCAATGAAGCAACATATAGCACATTTGAGATAGAATGATCATTTGATATTGCCACTTTGCCCAATCCTTTAACCTTGCCCTTTGAATTATCTCCAAATGTGATTCTTTCTTATCCATCTACTTCTTCATCTAGTGAGGTGAACATACGAGGATCACCGGTCATATGTTGTGTGCAACCACTATCAATAACCCAATGACTTCCATCGGTCTTATAGTTTATCTACACACAAGAGATCAAGCTTTAGGAACCCAAACTTGTTGAGGGCCCTTCACCTTCTCAATAAGTGACTTTGCTACCCAAATTTTCTTAGGCCTATTCTTGTTGGGAGGTCCTAAGAACATGACTTTCATCTTTCCACTAGAATCCTTTCTAAGCATGTAATGAGCATTGAAAGCAAAAGGTCTAGCATGCTTGGGCAAGGGTTGTGGTGGTGGAGTTTGGCACTCATGGGCAAAGTGGCTTTCTTGTCCACACTCAAAACATCTCTTTGGCTTTGGCTTTGACTTGTGTTATTGTTGAGCTTGAGCCTTTTTCTCTTGGTTTGCCAAGTACCCAATGCCACTTCTATCCATCTTCATGATGGTGTTCATTAGTAGCTCACTTTGAAGATGCTTGCCTCTTATCAACTTGTTCAATTCAATCTTAAGATGCTCTTTCTCCAACTTGAGCTTCTTGTTGTCTTCCTTGAGAGCATCATTATTTTTCTCTTCCTTAAGCTTCTTATTCTCTTCTTTGAGCTTCTCATTCTTAAGAGTCAAATCACTATCATGATCAAGAGTTTCTAGCATAATAGTGTTGTGGCTTTTGATCTCTTCAAGATCTTTCTTGAGCTTTTTATTGTCATTCTTGAGCTTGACAAACTCATCATAATCATCGGCCTCAACCACTTGCTTGCCCTTGCTACTAGAACTTTGCTCAATGCTCTCAATGATCAAATCATCACATAATGTAGCTATATAAATCTTAACAACATTATTAGTAGCATCATGTGGCTCATTGGATAGAAATTCTTGAGCAATGACAAGATTATCATGATTAATCTTAAGAGTAGTATATTCTTCTTTTACCTTGTTAAGGCTAGTGATGAGCTCATTGTGTATCCTCTCAAGTTTATCATGTTTATCTTTAAGCTCTTTCTTAGAAGATTTGAGCTCCTTGAGTTTGGATGATATAGCATCATTTGCTTCTCTAAGCTCAACACTAGCCTTTTCAGCTACATCACATTTAGCTAAAAGAGAATCATTCTTAGCTTTTAGTTTTTTATTTTTAGCTCTACTCTTTCTAATGATCTTAGTGTATTGATTTAGCAATTTAAAAAGATTATCATAAGAAGATGATTCATATTTATCATCATCAATATCGCTATCATCATTGCTAGCATGTTCATCACCACTACTATCATCATTTAATACCTTGCGATCACCCTTGGCCATAAGGCATAGGTGTGTAGAGGATGATGGCAGTGGTGGCAGTGAAGATGATGAAGAGTCAATAACAATGGCGGCCACCTTCTCGTTGTCACTATCATCATCGGATGAGCCACTAGATGAATCAATGTCCGTGAGCCAATCACCGACGATGTAAGCCTTTCCACTTTTCTTCTTCTTGTGGAAGTCTTTCTTCTTGCCATCTCTCTTCTTGTATGGCTTGTTTTTCTTCTTCTCATCTTCTTCTTCATTGCTTGAGTCATCTTTCTTGCCCTTGTACTTGTTCTTGAACTTGTCTTTCTTAGGCTTGGTGTATTGGTGTGCTAGATGACCAAGTTCTCCATAATTGTAGTAATCTATCTCAGAGATCGGCTTCCTTCTAGAGCTAGTGAAGAACTTCGTCTTCTTGCCATCAAATTTGATGCCACTCTTGTTGAGCTTCTTTATCATCTTGGCGGTTCTTCTCACCATGAGAGCAAGACTTGCATCATCAATTTCATCATCACTTGAGCTCTCATACTCAAGTCTTGCTTTGCCCTTCTCTTGGCTAGCCTTGAATGCCAAGTCTTTGTCTTTCTTCTTGTTAGAGGATGAGAAATCTTGAGGTGTGATGTGCATGTACATCTCATGAGCATTGATCTTTCCCAAGATTTGTGTCGGTGTAGCAATGAAAAGATCACCTTGATGAAGCATAGTCACAATATGCCCATATTTATCAATGGGGAGGACACTCAAGATCTTTCTTACAACATCGGATGGTTGTATTTGAGTGAGTCCAAGCCCATTGACTTCCTCTATAAGAACATTCAAGCGTGAGTACATTTTATTAGCACATTCTTTAGGAAGCATCTCAAAAGAGTTAAGCTTTTTCATGACAAGATGATAGCGTTCCTCACGCTCACTCTTTGTTCCCTCATGAAGTGCACAAACATCCGACCATAGTGCATGGGCGTCTTTGTGGTTCCTCACCTGATTGAACACATCTTTGTAAAGGCCTCTAAAGATGGTGTTTCGAGCCTTTGCATTCCATTTTTCGTAATTCACCTCATTGTGGCAGAACCTCCTAAATTATAGGACCCACATGCACCTGTCACTGTCCAACGACCTCTGACGACTATGCATATGTTCCTAGTAACTTAAGAAGACTGTCGGGTGTCCTCGGGGAACCCCGAATCATCCACGATTTCCGAGCAGGATCACGTTACAGAGTCATGCAGTAATACAACATTTATTCAATTATCAAAACCAGAGTAAAAACAGCGGAAGTCTTACAATAACATAATTTACAAAACAGTAGTTTCAAACCTTGCAACTAGGTTTGATGTTTATTACAAAACGAAATAGTGGAGTGGCATTATAATATAATACAAAACACACAAGGAGATTGCCCTGCCCAAGGGCCACACATTTACTTCTCAACGTCATCACAAGGTACAACTGTCATGCAGCACGATCCAAAACAGATCTGCTCATGAGGCTCACCTGCAACAAGGGTCAACGAACCCTGAGTACAAAAGTACTCAACAAGACTTAACCGAAATAAGAACTGATAACTCAGTAATGCAGGCTCAAGGATTCAAGGTATGGTTTTAACAATAATCAAAGTTCTTTTGCGTAAAAGCTCTTTAATAAAATTCTTTACTTCAAAGGTAAAACTTTATAAGTACCACATATGAATCTGCCATGATCCGTAATGAGATCATGAACTTCATATCAATCTTTTTCGCAAACCTTTCTCAAGTTCCAGTTATTAATTCTACGATGATGAACAGTGAGTTGAGTCTCCATAACCGAGGAGCAACGACGATTCGAACCGATTATAAACCCAGCTGGGACTTCCAGACCACACGACATATGCAGGTCCCTGACCTACATATACCAACCTACCCTCGGATCCTCTGAAACAAGAACGGGTCCGCGCCACCCGAGAATACAGTACTCCACCATTCCAGCCCATGGCCACGTGGGTACACGCTATTCCCGCCATCTCTCCACTCCCAGTGCGCGAGTAGCCATTCCCGTAATAGAATCGCCAAGTTCAGGCTTACCGGAGTATGTGGTTAGTACTACAAATTCTCACCTCATGCAATTCAACAACGGACGTGCCTTAATCGACACAGGCGGAAAGAACCTGCTCACAAGACCTCCATGTCTTGTGGCTCACACTCACCGAGTCCGCCCGGTCTAGATTTATTACTCCACATTCCCATATCACATGTTAACATAATTAACCAATGTTCTATTTAAAACTTGCAGGTGACAGGCAATCACCTAACTTTCATCGTTCTATGCATAGCTAAGCAAGACTAGGCATATACGAGTTTAAAACTGGTAATATGGTAAATATGGAATAACAAGGGTGGTAATGCACCAATTAGGCTTTTACTTAACTCCTAATCACTTAATGCAGTAACAGAAAGCAAAAGCGAAATTAATTTGTAAAACACAAGGTAGGGTTGTATGCATCCGGGGCTTGCCTTCGTTGACGGAAAAGTCCGATTCCTGCGACGTCACACAAATATTCGATCCGACCTCAACAGATGGATTAACCTCCTCAACCACTTGATTAACTACCACGTTTTCACCTTCGTTCACTACACGTAATAACAATGCCATATTTAACATGATGCGGAATACGAAACATGATGCTCGATGATGGATACAAAAATTAACAAGTTGAATACAACTTTCCTTCGCGGTACAGTTGCAAGTCAAACTAATCAAACCTTTTTCGCAACACCCAATCAATTGCCAAGAATCATTATCAACTAATGATCCAAGGACATCACCCAATCAAAAATTCAATCAAAACCTAAATCATTAAAGGTTACTATTTGCTTTTATGAATTAATTATTTAATTAAGAATTATGAAATAAATCAACTTATTCCAATTGGGCTCAAAATTTTTGTAAATGTTCATTACATGATAACTAAGTGGCAAAACAATTTTCATAATTTTTGGATAATTAATTAAGCCTAGAAAAATTATGGAAAGTCATTTATTAATTAATTGAGCAATTTTTATCATACCCCAAAAATACTTAAAATCAATATTTCAAATTTTTGTCACATAATATACATCACAAAGAAGTCACACAAAAATTTTCATAATTTTTGGAGCTCTAAATAAATTTACACAAAAATAACAAATTCCAGCACTATTCATATAAATCTGAAAAATAGAAAACTCATTTGAACGCTGAGTCACTGACATCGGACCCCACATGTCATCTTCAACCTTCGCGCGTTGACTACGACGACGACGGCGCTGACCGGCGCAAACTCGCCGACGGTGAATCCAAAGGCGACGGTCAAGGTACCAAAATGACCACATCATCACGGCGCATCGATTGAAGGCACTAGCTAGACGAATTACTACGAGCTACGAGCTTGGCATCGGCCATGGCGGACGCGGCAGCTCGGCGGCACTACGCCGGCGACAGGAGCTCGGTAGCGATTAACTAAACGGTACAGGAAGCACCAGTAGCTCACCACGAACACGACAGAGCAGAGAGCAAGGCTGGAGAAGCAGCGTAGACGCGGGTCGACGTGCACAGCAACGGCGGCGGAGCAAGGATCGTCGGTGATGGTGTGCCGGTGACTGTGGTGATCAAAATGAGCAAGCAACAACGGATTAAGCATCACAGCATCGAGACGAAGCTGGAGCTACGCTAATCAGAAGCAACAGCTCACCGGAGGGTCCTAACCACGGGGAAACGGGATCACCGAAGCTGTTGCCGGCCGCGAAGAAGAAGTACGTTGCGCGGCGTTTCCTGGCGAAATCAGACTAAATTGAGGGGTTAGCTGGACGCGCAAGGAGTAGGCGGAGCTGGAGCTAGCTTATCAGCGATGGCGGAGCACGACAGTGACGGCACGGGCTCGCCGGAGATGAGCAAGGTGACGGGAAGAAAACAGAGCAAAGGAAAAGAAGAACGGCGACGACTCCAGAGCTTTATAGGGCAGCCAAGGAAGCGCAAGGAAGCCACGACGAAGCCTTCAGCGCGCCAACGCGACGCCCGGACGGCCACGCGCGCGACTGGAAGCAAATCGAAGTTCGCCGGCATGTAGCAAGAGCGGTGAACACTGTTCACACAATTTACAGAAATGCCATTCGCCAAAATTCACAAATTACTCTCAAATTTTCATAACAACTCAAAAATCTCCAAAAACAAAAGTTGTTCAAAATCAAAAGTTCTACAACTTTGCTTTTGAAACCATATCCAAATTCATTTTACATTTTGAAATTCAAATTTGAATTCAAAAGGGGACACTTTAAAGAATTAAGCCTTTTCAAATTACTTCAAATTTTACTAAACAACTTTGAAAACTCCAAACACCAACTTTGTACAACTTGACAAGATCTACACTTTTGCTTTTAAGCTCAACCCCAAAATATGCTTAGATTTTGAAATGAGTTTTCAGGGTAGAATTTAAATACTGAAATTAAGGTTTTCGGAATTTCAAAACAATACAGGTATTTCAAACTTGATTCAAACAATACAATTCAACACTTATACATGAATGTAAACTTGTTTTAGTGAATGCATATCAACGTTTGCAATATGACCAAATGCTTTGCAATGCATATGATGACATGACAGTTTTAGTATTTAAAACACCCGGGGTGTTACACTCATCGCCTTGTAGGTGTGTAGCATCCCGAGGTTTTGGGAAGCCTTGTGAGACGGCTCTAAGTATTCCAACATCTAGAGCTTCTAGATACGCCTCCATGCGGATTTTCCAATATAGAAAATCATTCCCCTCAAAGATAGGAGGTCCATCCCCGTATGACATCTTTCTCTAGGCGGCTAAGCCTAAATACGTGAGCACAAGGCTCGGATACCAATTGAAAGGATCAAGATGCCCAAGAAGGGGGTGAATTGGGCTAATTCGAAATTTCTTTGCAATAATTGAATTCTACGGTTAGCCCAATTAACCCCTTGTGCCTAGAAAGTGTTTCTATTGATCTACCGCACAAAAGTTTAGCAACCTATGTTCCAATCCTACTCTATCATGGCAATTCTATGAATTTAATAACAAGAATTGAATTGCTCAAAGTAAATGCACAAAGTAAAGAGAGAAGGAGGAACGCAGTGATGTTTTGCCGAGGTATCGGAGAGTCGCCACTCCCCACTAGTCCTCGTTGGAGCACCCACACAAGGGTGTAGCTCTCCCTTGATCCGCGCAAGGATCAAGTGCTCTCTACGGGTTGATTATTTGACACTCCATCGCGGTGAATCATCCACAACCGCTCACAACTTGAGTTAGGTCATCCACAAGCTCCGCCGGATGATCACCAAGCTCTCAATCACCACCAAGCCGTCTAGGTGATGGCGATCACCAAGAGTAACAAGCACGAACTCTCACTTGACCACGACAAGCCTAATGAGAAGGGTGGATGCACACGTTGCTACTCTTGCTTTCACTAATGAGGGCTCTCTTTGGGATTCTCAAATCTCAATCACCTCACTAGGACCTTGCTCTTCTTGGCACTCTCAAAGGTGTTTCTCAGCTGTTGGAATGAGCAAAAGTACCCCCACACATGAGTGGAGGAAGTATTTATAACCATGGCTAAAAAAACAAACCGTTATGTGCCTCTGTGGGGTGACCGGACGCTCCGGTCATGTTGACCGGATGCTCCGGTCAGTTCTCCTCGAACTCCAGTGTTTAAGTTGTGATCGGATGCGTCCGGTCGTGATTTTCCCTCTCTGAAACCTTACTGGAGTCGACCAGACGCTGGGACTCAGCGTCCGGTCGCACCAGATGATTTCACCTTGATCAAATGAACTGACCGGACTCTGCGCCAGCGTCTGGTCACCCTGGAGCCAGCGTCCGGTCAGTATTTGACCCTCCATTCACTTCCAACTCTCGATCATATATGAATGAAGTTTGCTCCAATGGATCTGAGGGCTTTTTAGGAGCTACCTAGTGCTAGATTTAGCAAGTGTGCACTACACCTAACTCACTAGACTCACCTAGGTCAAGCTACCCATCCATACCCCCTTAATAGTACGACCAAAGGAAAACAAAGTCCTAAACTACTCTAAGTGTCTTTTCAACTCCAATCGACACTTAGAACTAGTCCATCATGAACCTTGTCGTCTATCCTTTGAAAACTGAAACGATTTCCATCGTAGGGGCATGACCACCATGATAGCCCAATCGATCTCTATTACCGTGACCTAACTTAATTGCCTCTTCAAAACACACGTTAGTCACAGTAATCACGTATTGTCATTAATCACCGAAACCCAACTAGGGGCCTAGATGCTTTCACATCTCATACCTGTAAAGCTATGGTGTGGCCTGTGGCCTGCAGATAATAGATGTCCACAGCAGCAATCGGCACTGCTTCAGAGAAATTGCACTATAGCACTAGAAGAAAATTATGGAGGAAAATAGTAAAGAAAGTTTGGTGGTCATTTTTGCACCAAGTTGGTAATGGACAACGAGACAAGTGTGAAACATAAGACACGTATACAAAACTAGCAAGGTGGCCTGTGCAAATAGCGCGACCAGCTAGGGTTTTTTTTCATATTTGAAAGTAATATTTTTAAATATAGTTTATTTCTTTGTCGATTGTATTAGTGATCTCTCTCTACACGCCCCATTGCATGGATTCCATACATCTAATGTTGATATGTTACTTGTACTAATATCTTTAGCTTGTGTTTGGTTTGGAGACATGCTGGGAGGAGATGGTTCCGCCCTTGTTTTGTAGGAGTAGATGGTCCTAGTTATTTGTGTTGTTAGAATACATAGTGGGATGATCCAAGTTTTTTATTTTGATTGAAGGATACATGGGATGGAATGGTTCCTTCTTTGTTTGTATGCAAGGAAAAGGAAGGTAGATAAGCCTATCTCCCTTCTCCTCCTACGATGGTGAGCTAACCCCTTGAGCCTATGTTGCTAAGCTATACTTTGGTGAGCCTATTTTCTATCATTTTTCAAATTTCATTTTTTCTCCAAGTGCCTATAGTGAGGTGGACCTCGTTAATAACGTGTGCAGCTAGCTTCTTCATTCTAACATTTGGACTTTCTTACTTGAAATATTTTTTATGAATAGTTTTGTTTCTTTGTTTGATTGTAATTGGTCATATTTCCCTGCGCCATTATTGCATCCATCGGCACGAACACCATATAGCTATCGTCGATCAATTCCTTAGCTCAAAGTTGTTGTCACCTCTTATTTTTCCTCACTTCTATCCTTTGGCTATGATTTTTTCTTTTTTGCAGATGCCAAACAAAAGGTAGCTTTAGGTTTTCTTTTGGTGAACTCCAATATTTTTCAATAAAACCATTTATCAAGTCTCCCATAAATTGTACAATTTTTTAGCCCTCTTATAAGTTTAAATTTTGGATCACCTTATACATTCTATTGCGGACTACTGGTCTTGTCAACGCGCCAAAATTTTAGGATGGACTGTCTGATTTTCTCTATGAGATGGTAAAATTTTAGGATGTCTAAGTCATGATAACTTAGGATAGGGTTAAATTCAGAGCTCGGTGCCATGATCATGGTGCTGAGGCTCAGCGCCACAGACCATGACGCCGAGCCTCAGCGCCGTGAATCGTGACACCGAGCTCTGGCAACGTCAACGCCATGTCGCCAACCACACCAACCCTTATCTCCAACCTCGATGCTATGGCCTATGGCACCAAGGCGTGTTACCTCGGCGCCGTAGGCCGCGACGTCGAGCTCAGGGTCCAAAGACGGATTTACAACGTCCAGGGTATAAATGTGAAAAGGTTAAATTGAAAAAAAAAACGGTCTTACAGTCATATTTTAGCAGTCAATTTTTTTAAAAGTTTGACTAAATTTATAGAAAATATTAGCAACATTGATCTCTAAGTAAGTTTATTATAAAAATATATTCAGCAACAAATCTAATGCTACTTATTATATATCATAAATATTAATAATCTTTTTTATATATTTTGTCAAAGTTGAAAACATTTTACTCTTTGATATGTGAAAATGATAATCTGTGGAAGTACATTTTGTGTTGTCCCTATTCATTTTCTACCGTGAAAGCATCCATTAAAACACTAGCATGACTTTTCCACCCTAAATAGTCGTATGATTATATTTGTTACTAGCTTTTTTTAGCGAAATATTGCCATCACTGTTTGGGCAAGCAGGCCAGCACAACGTTAGCGTAACCGGCCCTAAAGCAACTTTTGATTCCCACTGAGCCCAGTACACGTCCCGCTTCCCAAACGCTCCGGTCCCTTTCACGATCCACCCAAAGCAACCACGCGTCGCGAATGCTGCACCCACCCGGTCCCGCGCCCCTGCTTTTCCCGTTCGTTCACGCACACCCACGCGGCCACGCACCGCACAACCGCGCTCCCCCACCCAAAAGGCAAAACTAACCACCAGTCGTCCCACCACCCTCCGCCTCCGCTGCCGATTCGAAAGGCCCCCCCGTCCTGTCCCCTCGCAAAACCCTAGCTCCAGGCACCATGAAGGGCAAGGCCGACACCTCCAAGAAGGATGAGGGCAGGTAGGATCGATCTCCGCGCCTTGCGCTGGTCTTGTGGCGGAACGATGGTTCCTCTTTTCCTTGTGATGTCTGCATGGTGCTCTTGGTTAAGCTTTTGTGCGGTTGTTGTTGCAGGCTCCGGGCTGGCGGCGGCGCCGGCAAGCGCAAGAAGGCCGCCGCGAGCGGCAAGCCCAAGCGCCCGCCCTCCGCCTTCTTCGTCTTCATGTGAGTTCTCGCTGCCTCGGCGAGTCATTTTACTCAGATCTCTAGATCTATTCTCTATTTTTTGTTAAGAGCTTGTGGATTCCCCCCATTATTGAGCGTGCTGTGGCGTTTGTTTGCTTCTCAGGTCTGAATTCAGGCAGGAGTACCAGGCGCAGCACCCTGGCAACAAGAGCGTTGCGGCCGTGAGTCACCTTGCACTCTGTTCTCCCTTTTTTTTTTCTGTGCGTTTGCAGATGTCTTATTTCTTCGTGTTGGTGGATCAGGTGAGCAAGGCAGCAGGAGAAAAGTGGCGTGCTATGTCAGAGCAAGTGAGTAGATCTCTCGAATACTCCAGATCGGCTTTGTGTTTTGAATTTAGATTTATATATCTATTGTGCGTGTCCTTAATAGTTAGTTTTTAGCTCGACATGGGCGATTATGCACAATGTTGAGGTTTATTGGTTGGATAGGGCTAGTATTAACTCTCGAAACAAGAAAAGAGAACAGAGTAGAGGTCCAGTTATACCTGAAGTGTTAAATGAATCGCCCATATTGAATTGTCAATGTGACGGTTACCATATTTCTCAAAGCACACATACTCTTTTTTGTAGTGACTAATGTGTATGTTCTGTAACAATCAATCATTAGGAGAAGCAACCATATGTGGACCAAGCTGGGCAGAAGAAGCAGGACTATGAGAAGACTAAGGCGAACTTTGATAAGAAGGTAATCTTGGATCTGTGGTGCATGCTCAATTGTGAAGTCTTTTTTAGTTTGTTATGCCATAATTTGAGTATTCCATTTCCTTTAGGAGAGCACAAGCTCAAAGAAGGCTAAGACTGAGGATGACGATGGCTCAAAGTCCGAGGTCGATGACGAGGATGACGAGGTACAGAAAACTAATCTATTTTCTGGATAACGTGTCTTCATTGCCAATGATATTTGCCTATTTAGTTATGCTAACAAATAATTATTCTGTTTGATTTGCTCTCTGCAGGAAAACGATGACGATGAGTAAATACTGTCTCCGCGGACATGAGATAGCAAATCGAGTGTTAGGTCCCCAATTAGCTTACCGGTTTGCTATCTTTAATGTTAAGCTGTTTGGAACAGGTGTTCATTAAGGGGATCTATTAGTTTCGTGAGGTTGTTAGTTTAGTGCATTAGCAAAGAAAAAGCCGAATGCTGCTAGCTGTTCTGTTGCTTTTCTTTTGCTAACCACTTGTGTCACAACTTTCTGTACCTGTTTCATTGACTAATCTAGTGACTAGTCAGTTATTGGTTTAATGTTTGGTTTTGGTTCTATATATTCCTTTGTTGCATGCATTCTGTGCGCCCTACGGAAGTTGAGGTGATCTGTTCCGTGTGAATGGTGAATAACTGCTTGTCTGCTTGTGGCTCGTTTCATTTCAGTGAGTTTGTTTGTGACTCGGTTAATTTGCATGACTTTGTTTGGGACTTGGTTAATTTATGTGTTTATGGGTCCAGTTAGCCTTTTGTATATATATGCATTATATGGATTTTGTTCATGTTTCCTGAGATAACCAAGTTCACTTGTTTCGTTATAAACTGCTGGAAATTTGTTGCCGTTTTCTGCGATAATCAAATTCACTTGTATCTTCATGAACTGCTAGAAATGAATCTATAGGCTACACTCGTTGCAACAGTTTGGTACGTATACTTGAGAACAGTTGGTTCTGCAGGGCCGGTTGCAGTTCACGCTTTCACGATCGACATGCACCAACATTTAGTGAATGCAATTTGGTAGCTGTGAATTGATTTTTGTGATTTTGTCCACGGCTCCACGCTTTATGACAACCGAAAACTATTGATTAGTTGATAACAATCTGACAGGAAAAACCCTGTTAACCACAATCTGTAGACAGATACGAGGGCTCGATAAAGTTCCAAATGCTGGTGAGGCAGGGAGCTAGCAACTAGGGAGCTGTTTGGTTGGTTGATTTTTTAGTGTGATCCGATGCTACCGTTATCAGATTCCTTTACTTTTTGTTTGTTTCATTTCATGCACCATGCAAACGGATGCCAGGGGCCGAGCCTTCGGTGAGCCTTTTGCGCCCAATCGTTGGCGATAGCAATCGATTCCCTTCCCGTTGCCCCACCGTAACGTAGCGGATCGTTCATTCGTTGTATCTTCTAAAATACATCGGCATGTTCGGTTGACTGGTTCGAATTGTTGCTGGTTCGTGAAGAAGTACTGTTGGCTGGTTTGTGTGTGAGAAAAATACTGTTCCGGCTAGAAATTTACGATCGTTTACGACAAGTCACAGTCAAACAACAGGCTGCATGTCACTGGTGACAGGGATTGTTCTATCTTCTCAAATAAGCGCTCCATATTTCTGGACTAAAGTTCATAGCTACTGCTGTGCATCTGGGCCCAATCGGCCTGGGATAGCATATCTAGAACTTGGCCCATCTCTACCTAATAAAATCTGAGCAAAAAACTCGCAATCTATTGGGCCACGTCGCTCACTATTTCTCAGTCGTCGATTCCTGTGCCATTGTTGATCAAACCGTTAATCCGGGCCGTCCAGCTCGCCCCACCTCGAGCCTTCGCGAACCCTCCGCTCCTCCCACGCTCGCAACGCTGCGCTGGCTCGCTAGCGGCGACGAGCGGGCTTGGCGGCGCGGGAGAGCAAGGCCGCAGGATCGCGGACGGGCTGTGCTCTCCGTCTCTCCTCGCTCGCATGGCCCTCCTCTACTGCCACCGTCGCCATTGTCGTGTATCGGCGCCTCCACAACTCCTCTACCCCCTACAGAATGGCTGATGAGCTTCCTCGTGTGCCCGCGAACCACCCCGACCCTTTAATCATAGCCAATGGAGACGGATTGGGCCATATCCCAAAATCCAGCCACAACAGCGCCACCATGTGCTTCGTCGCCGGTAGTTTCGGGCCTCCGGTGACCTCCGGGTCTTGGGCCTGGCCAGGCGCGTGCACAGACCCCGCGCTGCCTTCTAGCACGAAAGTGCGCGCAGCGTGCCGCACGGCGTCCGCCGAGATCTGGCCGATCGCGGCTGAGGTGCAACCGCCGCGTGCTGCGCTCAGGCGCCCGGCGAGATCTGGCCGAGAAGATTTATTTTTTCTACGGATTAAGATAAACCATAGAAGGGGTACAATTATCAATGGACGTGCTGAAATTTATATATTCAGATGTAAATGTTTAAGTGGCCAGCCAATTTTTTTTTTGAAAGACAGTGGCCAGCCAAATCTGAGTTTTACCATCTCTCTATGGACAGGTGCTTCTGCAGCGCTGCTGCTGGTTGCTGCAGCCACACCACTCTGCAGCTACTGTAGAAGCACAGCCGATCACAGCTACCTAGTACTCCCTCAGTCCCACGCAACACGTGAATGTCGGTTTTCAAAGCCAGTTTAGTACGAGCGTGAAATTAAGCTTTTGCTTTTTAGGCCCTGTTTGGAACGAAGGATTTCCACGGGAATTTTAAGGGAACAGAATCCAGAGGAAAGGAATCACGTTGGAGCGTTTGGATCGAAGGAATGCCGAGTTACGTTCCACAGGAAAGGGAGTAGTTGATGTGCAAAACGCAGGAAATAAAACATCCACTGCGATCCAAGGGAAACAATCATCGCTGGCTCTCTGCTGACCCATATTTGCCTAACATGTTACAATTCCTATGTTATAAATTCCTGTGTTCCAAACAGCCTAAATTTTCCGTTCTTGTATTTTGAAATCCCGTAGTTTTTCACTTTTCATCATACCTTATTCCTGCGTTTTTTTCTATTCCTGTGTTTTGGATTCCTTCGTTCCAAACAGGCCCTTAGTGGTGGAGCAATACCAACCACACAACAACAATAAAATATCTAGAGTATTTTAACTTGGGTTTTTTTATTCGGTCGGACTCACTCAAAAAAAGATAACAATAACTTAAAATTATATGTTTTGTGATACAAAATTTGAATGCTAGAATTATATTTTTTTATTATGGAGGGAGTACTCCCTTTACTCTCCCAGTGACCCCCAGCCCAGAGACCCCTCGGTCTGGCGATCCCTTTCCATGGAGTTGAGCGGCGGCGAGGTCGCCGCCAAGTGCGCTTCCTCCGCCACCGCCGGGGAGGACAGAATCAGCGCGCTCCTCGAAGAACTTCTGCTCACCATCCTCCTCTTCCTCAGGAATGCCGCAGACGCAGCTCGAACCAGTGTCCTCTCGCAGCGCTAGCGCACCGTGTGGACGCTCCTCCCGGATCTCCACATGCCCTTCTTCCCCAAGCCCCTCAGCTTCCGCCGCGCCCTCCGTGCGAGTCAACTGCGCCTCCGCCACCTCGATCTCGGCGGCGGAGGCGCCACACCCGAGTCCCTGGCTGTCTGGCTCCCTGATGCCGTGCGCCGCCTCTCCGACACCCTGGTCTTTGTGAACCTCGCGGCGGAGACGGGGAGGAATGCCGTTGACGAGGTCGAGGAGGAAGAAAAAGACGCCCTTGAGGTGCCCTGCTTCGAGGAGGTTCACACGGTCAGCCTCGACCTAGGGTTTCTCCCCATCTCCATGTCATCCGGCGTGTTCAACTAGCTTGCCATCCTCATCCTGGAACGCGTCCGGTTCTGCAACCCATCCGAGCTCGGTGTTAGCACCATCGGCGCCAAAGCAAGGAAAGGATACACGAAGAACAAAATTACAGAGATAAAGCTACCATGAATGATTAAAAATGAATTTAGGGTTTTACATATTTCTCTCCCCCCTTCTCATATTCCTCTTGCTACTTATACTATGACTCTAGTTGATCCAAGATGGGCCAACCACCCTCGAACTGGGCTTCATCATTCTCTTGGGCTGAATTGGTAGTGGCCTGGTAAGTGCACTGGAAGCAGCAGCTGCTTCTTCGGAAGCCATCGGGCCAGCGCTGTTGACATTCCCTAGGTCTTCAGAGCCGACATGCCCCCATGCCGGCGCACGGGGAAACTCTTGTCGTAGAGTGACAAGCGGCTCCCAGGTAGCCAACTCCAGTGGAGTGTGAGACCACTGTATGAGACCCTGCTCCATGGGGTGATCTCTCGAAGTCCAGCGACGTTGTAGAATAAGCAGTGGCACTTGGAAAGTCTGCAAGTCAGAAGGCAAGGCAGAAGATACCTGTTGAGCACCAGGCGACAGCTTTAGCTAGGACACATGAAACACCGGGTGTATCGAGGAGGATGGTGGTAACTCCAATTTGTAAGCTACTGGTCCAATCTTCTCGAGAATGTTGAAAGGCCCGAAGAAACGAAATGACAGCTTGTGATTTGCGTGGCGTAACAGAGAAGATTGTACATATGGCTAGAGCTTCAAGAATACTTTGTCACTGACTGAGAACACCCGCTCTGAACGACCCTTGTCAGCTTGACGCTTCATGCGTTCCTGAGCACGTAGCAAGTGTTGCTGGATAAGCTCCTGCATGTTGCTGCGACTAGCCAGCTAGGATTTCAAATCTGGAACAGGAGCAACCGATTCGACATCCAGACCCATGTGTCGAGGAGGACAGCCATACATGACCTCGAAGGGTGACTTGCCCAATGCAGAATGGAAAGATGTATTATACCAATACTCCGCAAGGGACAACCAACGATGCCACTGGGAAGGGCAAGAATGAGCAAAACAACGGAGAAAGGTCTCGAGGCATTGATTTACCTGTTCGGTTTGTCCATCCGTCTGCGGGTGGTATGAGGAGCTGAGGCGGAGAGAAGTACCAGCTGCCTTAAATAGGGCCTGCCAAAACTGACTGGTGAAAATCTTGTAGCGATCAGAGATGATTGAGGTTGGCAGACCATGAAGGCGATAGACATTGTCTAGGAACAACTGAGCCACAGTCTTGGTTGTGAACGAGTGCTTCAAGGTGATGAAATGAGCAAATTTAGAAAACTTATCGACAACGACTAAGATGGCATTAGCAGCTCCTGATGATGGAAGGCCTTTGACAAAATCCATGGAAAAGATCTCCTAGGAGGTTTGAGGAACGGGTAGAGGCTGCAACAGTCCTAGGTAACGGGCATGGTTAGGTTTAGCCTGCAAGCACACGGAACAGGACTGCACCATGTGCCAGACATCGACTTTCATGCCATTCCAGAAGAAGAGACGCTTCAGTCTGGAGTAGGTAGCTAGTGCATCGGAGTGACCCCCCATCGGGCTAGCATGAAAGGCTGTCAAGACTTGTTGTTGGATAGCTTTACTGGATCCCAGCCAAATATGCCCCTTGTAGCGAATCACACCTTGAACCAGAGAGTAGTGAGGAACAGACTCCGGGTTGATAGCCAATTGAGATAACAGCTTGGTAGCCTCCGAATCAGCTTGATAGCTAAGCACCTCAGCCTCTAACCACTGATGGGTAATAGATGAGATAGCCATAAGTTGCTCGAGATGGTGACGCCAAGACAAGGCATCAGCGGCTCCATTCTCAGTGCCTTTCTTATAGAGAATCTTATACTAGAGACCCCTGAGAAGAGCAAACACCTTTTGCTGCCATGTAGTATGAAGGCGTTGGTCGTTGAGGTGTGTTAAACTTTGATGATCCATGTGAATATAGAACTCGGCCTGGAGCAGGTAATGTCGCCAACACTGCCAACAAGATTGCCAAATATTCCTTCTCATAGATAGTGAGGCATTGATTCCTCTTGCTAAGTGGTTTGCTAATAAAGGCAATTGGATGACTGTCTTGCTGTAGAACAGCGCCAATTCTTGAACCCAAAGCATCAGTCTCGATGTGGAATGGCTTATTAAAATCTAGAAGAGCTAAGACTGGGGCTGAACATAGAGCAGCTTTGAGCAGTGCAAAGGCTTCAGCATGAGCAGGGGTCCACACAAAGACTTGATCCTTCTTGAGCAATTTCAGTTAGGGGCTTAGCAAGAATACCTAAATGTTTGACGAATTTGCGATAATAGCCTGCCAATCTGAGAAACCCACAGAGCTCTCTGATGTTGGATGGTACTAGCCAATCGGCAACAGCACGCACCTTCGCGGGATCAGTAGACAAGCCAGCTGCACTAATCACGTGGCCGAGGTAGGAAATGGACTGCCGAGCAAAACTCCATTTAGATTTTTTGAGCTTCCACTGGTCACGCCGTAGCTAGTCAAAGACTTGTTGCAGATGGAAGATATGAGCCTCAAATGAAGGACTGAACACTAGGATGTCATAAAAAACAATGACGAACTTGCGTAGTCCAGGAGCAAGGGTAGCGTTCATCGCACCCTAGAATGTACCTGGTGCTCCTGTGAGTCCAAAGGCCATCACTCGGAACTCATACTGGCCCAGGTGGGTTTGGAATGTCGTTTTAAATTCCTCACCTTCATGCAACAAAATCTGATGAAAGACGGCCCGAAGGTCCAGAGTAGAAAACCAGCGAGCATGTGCAAGCTCATCCATCAGTTGGTCGAAGACCAGGACAGGAAACTTGGACTTCAATGTCAAAGCATTGAGGTGACGAAAATCCACACAAAATCTGTAGCCGCCATCCTTTTTATGAACCAGGAGCACCGGAGAAGAAAAAGAGTTATGGCTGTGCCGAATCAATCCCTGTGATAACATTTCTTGCACTTGTTTCTCAATCTCGTCCTTAAGCTTCGGTGGGTACCGATAAGGTCTCACCGGTACAAGAGCTGCTCCAGGTATCAGAGGTATCTCATGATCACAGGCCCTTGATGGTCAAGGAAGTAGGTGGCTCGAACAAATCAGAGTAAGTATCCAATGACAACTGTAGCTCAACTAGCAACGGCTGCCAATCCTGTTCAGCTTCCCCAACAGCATCTAATGAAGCAACAGTTGTTGAGGAAATGAAGTTGGAAACCCCTGCAACACAGTTAACTGTCCATTGTATGGTATCGCCATCCACTTTTCCTACCAATGAATCTGCATGGGACTGTAAGTTGCCAACCAATCCATGCCAATCACCACATCGAAGGTACCCAGTGGTAGCACTTTGAAGTCAGACTGAAAAGAGCAATCACCAACTGACCAAGGAACTTGAAGTAGTACTGTCGAGGTGGTGAGCTGAGTCCCACCAGCAACCAAGACAGAGCTACACACTGGGACTGAAACCACACCGGTCAAGCGAGGAACCAAGGCTTGATTCACAAAGGATGAAGAGCTGCCTGAATCGACCAGAATCTGCACTGGTACTGACTGTAACAAGCCGACGAAGCAAATCGAGCGAGAAGCTGGCACACTAGAAAGGGCAGATTTGGAAAGGGCTAAGCAACACTGCTCCATAGGTGGAAACTCCTCAACAGAGTCAGCCAACGAATCTTCTGAAGAAAATGACTCCTAGAGAGCATCGACTGCATGCAGGACCTCTGGAGCACAGACATGATCCTTACTCCACTTGGCGTTGCATTTGAAACATAGACCCAGAGCCCGCCGATACGCCTTGACAGCCGCCATGGTTTGATTGGTGGTCGGAGCATTTGCCCTAGCCGAAGCAGCAGCAACTAGGGCCACCGCCTTGTCAGCCCATGGTGGAGGCGGGGGCAGCGGCAGGGGAGACGCTGCGGCCGCTGGTAGTCGGGGATGAAAAGCAGTAGACCAATCACCTCCACGCGGGGCTCACGGATTAGGAGCCGTGGCCACCTCTTCCTGCAGTAAAGCGAGACGAACAACAGCATCAAAAATTTGGGGACGCTGAACAAGAATTACTGCTCTAATGTTGGAACGAAGTCCGTCAATGAAACGCTGAGTGAAGAATAGTGGGTCGGCATTAGGAGAATAGGAAATGAGCTGATCGACTAACTGGGAAAATGCAGTGACATAAGCTGAGATAGATGTCTGTTGACGGATACTGAACATTTGACGAAGGAGATGCTCATGCTGATCACGATCGAATCGTTCGTGAAGCAATTGACAGAAGGAGTCCCAAGTGGCTAAGGGTAGCTGGGGGGCGATAGATTGGTACCAAATCGCTGCTGGACCCTCCATATAGTGTTTGACTAAACCAATCCAGATAGAGGGATCGACAACATACATGATGAAATATTCCTCACAGAGGGAACACCAACGTTTCGGGTTGACCCCATCGAACGTTGGAAACGGAAGTTTAGGAAGCCGGCCAGTCAGCTGGTTGGGGCGGTTGGGATCAAGGTAAGGAGGGTAAACTGTTGGTATAGGAGGGAAATTCTGGGGATGGAGTGGTCTGGGATGCAAATTGGGATGGGGTAATGGAGGGGGGTGAAACAGATGTGAAGGGGGATGGTGAACTGGATCAGGCGCCGGACGCAGAGGAAGGACTGCTGGCGGCGGACAAAAGTCAGGTATAGAATTACGCGAGTGATGATCAGGAAGCATACCATTGGCCGGGACATGGGTCCAAGTCGTAACGACTCCGGACCCAGCATCCCATGGACTGATGTCGACGCGGTGCCCGCTGGGCGGTGTGGCGTGTAGACCGGTTGCCGAAGCCAACGTAGTCACCGCCGGCGGTGAATGAAGTGCGACCGGCTGGTGAGACGAATCGTCGAACACCTAGCGGTCGAGGGTCTTCATAAGCTTCTGGACGTCCTTCTGGATGTCGTCCAGGACGCCGTCCACGCCTGGGCACCTAGGGCGGGGGCCGTGGCCGTCGGCGAAGGAGTCTTCGAGGGAGGCGAGGCGCTCTTCGACGGACGCAGACAGCGGATCCGAAAGCCGCGACTCGATCCCCGCCAAGCGCCTCTCGAGCCCCATAGCTTGGGTGGAGATGGATGTTTCCAGAGTGGCGAAGCGGGAGTCGACGGAGCCGGTGCGGTCGGCGAAGGCGCGGTCACGGTCATCGAGACGGCGATCGAATTCGTCGAAGCGGGAGTTGAGCGCGTCGAGGATTTGCTTCAAGGACGGCTCCATGGCGCCGCGAGCGCGATTGAGCCGGGTGTAGTGGTGGTGCGGAGTTGGGGGCGGCAGCGGAGGAGGTGGCGGTGAGGTAACAGCGGAGGAGGAGGAGGTGGCTAGGATTGGTAACGAGACGTCTGATACCAGGTGTTAGCACCGTCGGCGCCGAAGCAAGGAAAGGATACAGGAAGAACAAATTACAGAGATAAAGCTACCATGAATGATTAAAATTGAATTTAGGGTTTTACATATTTCTCTCCCCCCTCACATTCCTCTTGCTACTTATACTATGACTCTAGTCGATCAAGATGGGCCAACCACCCTCGAACTGGGCTTCATCATTCTCTTGGGCCGAACTGGTGTTGGCCTGGTAAGTGCGCTGGAAGCAGCAGCAGCTTCTTCGGAAGCCACCGGGCCAGCGCTGTTGACACTCGGCGACGCCGTCTCCACGCCGCGCTGCCCCCCGCTTGCAGGTCCTCATGGTCAGGCACGCCAGTGGACTGCTCAGGCTCGCCATAAATTCCGAATCTCTCCTGCAACTGGAGCTCGTCGAGCTCGGTGCCCTGCGGGAGCTCGCCATAGAGGCGGCGGCGCTCAAGAAACTAGTTGTGAGCAGTTGCTTCCGCTACATGCCGCGTGCCCTGCCAGTTGCTACCATCTCAGCCCCTCGGCTTGTGATTCTCAAGTTGGGAGATGCGAATGTGCAACGCTATGTCCAGCTCGGTCGGATGCCACATCTCCAGTCCTTTGGGGACTTGTCATATTGTGTATATGGAGTCCAAGGACCAAATGGGGGCAGTGAACACAATACAGGTTGCTTGAAGCTCTTGCAGCCTATCAAGACCATCAAAACTCTTTCGCTGTCGCTGGCCTATTTTAGGGTGAGTTCACTGCTTCGTCTTTTTATTATTTGCCAAACACGCTGACATGCTAGTGACTTGTGAGAGTTAGCCAAGCAAATATATATGTGAATTGGAGGTTTACGTCCATCCAAGTGTCATATGCGATAGATACGAAAAGCAAGAAGTGTCCTAGCTATGCTACCACACAATAAACATTTGGAGTTACATCATAGTATTTGACTAGTCAATGACTAAAATTAACTGGCTGCAATGAAAGTACTCCAGGATTGTTTAGTTTGAAAATAAATGAAAGTATTTTAATTTGGGCATACTATATACGAAAAGTACAGATATAGATTCTCTCTAACATCAGAACAATTAATTGATCCAGTTCACTAAGGCCTGCTTCATTTTGATTCTTTTGTCGAACACAATATATAGGGACATGTATAATATATTTGGCAATTGCCATGAAGAGTTCTCACCTGTTTTGCTTTGCTCAATTACAGACAAAATTGCTGAGCACACTCAATTATTACTCTTTTCCATCCTGCCCTGCCAACAATATATGAGATTCAGACTATTTTCTAGAGAACTAGAGAATCATTGCAAGTTTTTAAGCATCTTGCTATGAACAGGTTCTGTGTGAGAGGTAACTTGCCTTACAGAGTTGCAGTTCTACTGTTTACTTGGTGCTAACAACGATGACCATGTTTTTAGCCTATTTTGGCCTTTTTTCTAAAATGCATCCAAAAGTGAACCCTGATAAACAAAACCTATTTCTGGAGTTCACTTGTGAGCTCAGCGCTGATTAGTGTCATTGGCACTACGCGTAATAGCTCAGCTCTAACAACATTGGTACTGACCAAAGACCTCAGTCCTCAATACCAATCACTATATATGCCACTGAGCTAAGACTCGTCCAATTTCTAGATCGTAATCTTATATCATCCATGCCATTTATCGAAAAAAAAATCATCCATGCCTTTGGCACTAAGACATTCACCCTAAGCATCCATTCAACCTGGTGCTAATGAGAGGGGTGAAAATAGAAATTGTTTCACAGATGGTTCATTTCTACTCTTTTTAGAAATATTTCCTAGTGCTAAGATGTTTTTGTCTCTTTGAAACAGTCTTATATGATCCATTTTTTATTGTCCTACAAAAACACAGGATATAGGCAACTATCAATACGTGATGGGAGACATGAAAGTTCTCCCTGACCATGAAGTTTTGTACCTGAATGTACTTGCAAATGGACATTCCTTTGGGGCCAGCTCATTCCATGTTCTCAGGATGTGTGTTGGAATAAGAATGCTGGTGCGGACATTGTTAGATGATATCCACTCAGAGGTAAAGGTATCTTTTGTTTATATTGTACTCTCTCTACTTAAAAAAAAGGTAGTGTTCTGGACATGGATACAGCATCCATAACACAAAATTTGACCATTCATTTCATATAGAATATACGCTTGTAGCTAGCCTACTTAAATTATGGGTATTGTAAAAGCATTTTCGGAGACAAATCTAACATAGACAAATCTAAGATAGTAGTCAAACATATGATTGGTTGACTGCACACTATAATAAGTAACTAGTTATTGGCCCGTGCATTGCTACGGGCCCCTAAAATTTAAACAAAATAATATAATTCAGAACTTCTGATAAATTGATTACTGTTGATACAATTTCATTCAGCAAAGAATGGGTAAAAAAAGACCCCAATAAGAGGTGTTTGTTATCCAACATGATATGCTTGATAACTCAAGTAACCAACGATTTTGCATGCTCCAAGCACATTATTCTGATATCATATTTCATATTGACAAATTCGGAGGTAGTTCAGGTAGTTGACTTAAAATTGAATTTGTACGGGAACAAGTAAAAGCTACAGATCTCAATGCTGGTACCGGGACTATCTTATTCAAAAGTTCAATTGAGTACACTTCATAACCAAGCTATTTGTTGTAGTTCAAGTATTCATCTGTGAGGACAAATCTATAGATCAGGAATTAATACAGTATAAATCATACGTGCAATCTATTGAAGTATTACTATTTCAAAAATGAAAATACAGTACAGAAGTCTCACTTTGTCCTCTGTCCTCTTCAAGCATGCAAATGGACTGCTTTTTTCTTTACAACCCTGCGTACAGAATTTTAAGCTGATTGAGCAACAAACAACTGAAATTTTGCAGTAATTTTTTTTTGGGGTACTACTACCACTATTTCTGTTTACAAAAGGAGTCCACGGAACACTTAGCTGCTCTAGGCGCTGGTTTCATACTTGTTTGTTTCAAAGTGTAACCGTGGTAAATATATGCTATATGTATATCATTATCAAAGCACTTCTTTTCTAGTACCTGGGCTGGAAATATGTCTTTTTTTAGTTGGTCGGTCTGTTTGAAATATATGGCAGTGGACAGCAAGTTGATTAAGTTTTAGCAGGGCAGGCGTAATCATGATATCACAATAAAAGTTAGAGAAATGTAAGATTTTGGTATGTATTTAGTCAAAGCTTCCTCACTTTCATTTGATAACCTTGCACAGTTTTATTAAAAGACACTTCATTCCACTGATTTGATTTACTATTGATTTACCAAAACGCCAATGTTTAGAAGTTGTCTGACTAATCACGATTAATCGTCCTGATCGGTCCCTGGAGGTTGACTAGGGACACCGACGCGATTAGCTCGATCAGAAACCTAGTCGTCTAGCTAATCATGATTAGTCGTCCGACTACGAGGGGACGACCAGGCTGGGATCTGTGTTTTTCGCGGGCCTGTTTAACTGGGCTTAGATTTGGGCATTGGGCTACCAAAACTCACAGGAGGCGCACTGGAATCCTTCCCCGCGCCGCCGCAATTTCTCCCGCTTGCGAGTCCTCTTTCCGCGCGCAATTCCTTTCCTCCCGCAAGCGATTACTCCCCCGCGCGCTATTCCTTCTCTCCCGCACGTCGTTCCTCATCTCCTGCCGACGCTGCCTCCGGCATCCCTCGCCGCCTCGGATTCGCAGCGCGCTCAGCATCTCCCAGCGCGTGCACTCCGCCCCTCTTCGTCATAAGCTCCTCCGATGGTGAGTGCCCTTTCCCTCCTCCATCTTCTTCCCTCTTACCCCATCCCTCGCTCTGCAGCTCCTTTGCTAGTCTGCTTGCTTGCTAGTTCGTCATCCTTGGATGTTGTACAGCTATTGAAATACATACTATATATCTATAGTATGTATAGGGTCGACCAGGCTCAACTAATCGGCCTGGTCGATGACTAATCGCGATTAATCGTTTGGTTGGTCCCATGACAACTAGGTTCGACTAGACGACTCGTAAACATTGCACAACGCTATCATTATACTGCAGCTGCAGTCAAAAAAAATTATAAGTGAATTTTTCCACAGATATTGATGTTTGATGACACATCTCTAAGATGTCTTGACGTAATGTTATCTGTTAAACTTATGATGCTAATATGTTGTTGTGTCAGGCACAAACTCCATGCCCACAAGGTTGTGTTTGTGAGGAACAATCAAACTGGAAAATCGAGGAACTTTCGTTGATTAACCTTCAAGAAATAGAAATCCTAAAGTTGAGAGGATCTGAACATGAAGCTTCTTTTGTGAAGCGACTATTCAATTGGGCAACAGCACTGAACAAGATAACAGTATTTTTAGATTCATCAACCACTGAAAGGAAGGCCAAGGAGTTGTTCCAGATGTTTGAAAGCCTCTCTAGACCAGGAGTATGCATGGAATTGTATCGTAACCATAAGAAGGTGTCATATGCACCCTGATATTATAGGGCATCGGGTGCATCAGTACCTTAAACTTCTGTTCCTGGAATATGAACCATGGAAGGAATATGCATCAAAGTATTCATGTATCAGTAGTTTTATAATTTCTTTTTTTGGTTCCTACTGCACTGGATGTGAACCTGAAAATGCTAGCAGATCTTTTTAAAATGCTGGATCCATTAGATCTAGTTTGAACATGAATGTTTTCTAAGGATAATGCCATCGAACTTCATTATGCAATGTTCATTTTAAGGATTACTCTAATGTCATTTGCCACCTTGATGGCACCTTCACTTTGTGCCATTTTACAAGAACTCACTGGTTGTCAATATTCATCTCTCTTTTTTACGTTTTCTGACTGAGAAGTTGTATCACTGAGAGAGAGAATATTTCATAGACATACGACAGGATATGATCAGTTGTAAAATTGAATTGTACTGTCAACACATTTGCAGGGGCGTCATGTGTGTACCTAGCCCTCACCAAAGCCTTGATGGTTCAAGTGCCAATGTGATTATGCTAGTTGGAATGTGAATCCTTCACTACAAAATTCACAGCTATTTGAATAAATTTCAAAATTAATGTTAGTTGAACCAGCCATACTCTTCAAATATGCTTCTGAAGCGATTTTTTTTTCATTTTCTGTGAACACTCGACAACCAAAAACAACACTTTAACGCAAGAGGTGAATTTGGATTCTGTATTTAACTTTTTTACCTCAAACTGAATGATGAAGAAACCCAGTGAACCTTCATAGATTGTCCTGCATTTTGGATCAATAAATTGTGTAAGTGTTTTAAGAAATTCTCAATTTCAAAAATTATATATGAATATCTTTTTTTGAAATATATGTTACTCCGTGTTATCTTTCTTTCACACCACATAGAAAAGTTATATATTATCAGTGTTGATTGTGTTTCCAGGGGCCTTGCCTTGCAATCAATCTAGATTGTCTTCAACATAATTAATAATTTCTTTTCAATTTGGTGTTAACTGCATGTTTGAATAAGTACTGTATGTTTATATGTCTCCTGCCACGCCATATGAACTTGGAGACTGGAACCTGGGTTCACTGAAAAAGAAGTAAACTGGTTGGATCAGATGCAGAAACTCGAGTGGGGTTTAAGTGAATGTGTAAAAGGGGAATACATTAAGATATATCAGAAATTCAATTAGAAGAACTTTCTGCAGAAATACACCCTAACAATAAAAGTAAATATGTCTTTTTTATTATTTTCTGGGACATATGCTAGTTGCCTCTTTATTGTTGTAGTTAGGCACAACAAATACAACCCTGATAAGAGAAGTAAATATGGTGATTTTTTTAGCAATAAACATTAATCAGCATGTATCCTCTATAGTTATTTTGTGAAACCATGAAGAGTGTCAATTTTTTATTTTCCTGTTTATGTGTGAAAGGATTGAAATGTCTCCTAGAGGGGGTGAATACGTGTTCCTAAAAAAATATAAAACTTGCCGAGGTTAACAGGACCAGAATTTTTGGCCAGCCTTAGAATTTCCGAACCTCTCACGGTCAGAAATTCTGGTCTAGGGTCGGAAATTCTAGTATTAATGAAAAGTATTCTTAATAATATGCTACCAACAGCATGACTAATTACAATGAAACCTTTATGCTACCAAGTCATGTACATTTCGGACCACAAACCAAAGATAACACGGAAAGGATCATATTGGACGATCAAAAGGGCGCGGCAACGCTGGGCCGTTGTTTATAGTATGTCTGTACCCAATCCCTCCTCTTCTGGATGCTTCCTTTCTACTAGTGAGTTTTGATGACTACTAGTGCATTTTACTCTAATCAAATTAATAGATTTCTTCTTGATGCTTCTTCTCTACTAGTGTGTTTTGCTCTTATCAAAGTAACATAATTCTTTTTTAACCCATACGGCGCATCTCTAGTATTGTTTATACTCCATCCGTCTACAAATACAAGGGGTTGAGGGATTCAAAATTTGTTGGGTTCTGAGTATCTTTTTCTTGCGCGTATAATTTCCTACCACTTAAAGCCTACTTTTAGTTCAAGGTGCCCTTAAATTCATACTCCTCTAATCTATTCTAAAAACACCGGTCCATTATATTTGTCCATGGAGGGTATTTTGTGCATGGAGGCTAGTAGGAGCGGGCAACGTTTCAAGTTTGTTCGTTCAAAACTTTGTCGAATGGATTTTATATGCTTATATAAGGTATGTTTGATGTTCAAACCGTTGTTATAGAAGACTAATAGAGATCATGGAGCTTTTTAAGCACACTGCTTCCGTAGCATAGTGGTAGTGCGTTCGCTTCGTAAGCGAAAGGTCGCGAGTTCGATCCTCGCCGGGAGCTCAGCTCTATTATTTTTTTATTTTTTGCAAATTGCAACTCGCGATCCTCGCTGGGAGTCGAGTTTCATTTTTTTAAATTCTTTGCATGAACAACTCGCGATCCCCGCCGGGAGCTGAGTTTCAATTTTTGTTATTCTTTGCACGAAGTTGTCCCGCTATGGATCTACCCAAAACATGGCCCTGTTCGGCTGGCAGAATTTTGACTGAAACTGGTTGAAAATACTGTTCTGGCTGAATTGTTGTGAGAGAAAAATACTGTTTCGGCTGAAAAAAAAGCCGAACAAGCCGAATATGGAGTAAGTCGAACGGGGCCATAGGGAGAATTATTTGTTGGACATTCAAAGTGATGGTCATTTGCTGACGAATACTCTTTTTGAGCAATTTATCAGAAGACACTCTATTTTAGTGAAATTACGCCACATAACACCGTGAACCGGTTGCAGCCGGTTGAGAAGAGAGAAAATTTTGTTTTGGACATCCGGTGCCCCTGAACCACAGTTGGGTCCGTCCCTCTCCCATTCACTGACGCGTGGGTCTCACTTGTCATCTTCTTCTTCCTCATCCTCTCCTCTTCTCTTCTTCCATTGCTGAGCAGCAGCCACCGCCGTCGACCAGCCCTGGCCACACAGGCGCACGGACGAGCTGCCGAGCTGCCGTAGCCGCGGCCATGCGGGCGAGCTGGCGAGCCTCTGCCGCGACCACGAGCGCCACGTGCGAGCAGCAGCCCTCGCTCGCTGCTGTCGGCGATAGAAGCGCCGTGGTGTCCGTGCCCACGCGTCCACGCGCTGACCCTACCCTGCCGCCACCCGGCGTAGCCGGCTCTGCCACGCCTCCCACGCCCCCTTCCTCGCCGCCGCCCTCCCGCTCCGCCACTGCAAGCCATTGCGTCGCCCGGGGGACCTGCTCGGCGCCGCCGCCATGCCATGGCCCAGCCAGCCGCGTGTCACCCCTTGCCCGTGCGCCGCCGTCGCGCATCACGCCCTCGCGGCCCACTGAGAGAGAGAGAGAGTAGGGGAGGGAGCATGCGCACGTCGACCTACAGGGCACGACCGCCGGAGCGTGGCTCGTCGGGGTAGGGTGGGGGCGTGGCCGCTAAGCACGCAGGGCCTGGAGGCGCGAGGCCGGAGCGCGGGCGCCAGGGCGCGGACGTCAGAGGCGTGGGCCCGGGCGCCGAGGACGCGGCGCTGGAGCAATGGAGAGAGAAGGGTGCGGGAGGCGGAGAGGGTGGCGGGGACAGGAAACAGAAAAAAGAGAAAGGGAGAGAGGAAGAAAAAAGCGACAGGGGCAAGAATGTCATTTCACCACTGTTCTCTCTCCTCAACCGGCTGCAATCGGTCTGCGGTGTCCGCCTAATTTCATCGAACCTAAGTGTCTTCTGGCAACATGCTAAAAAGTGGGTGTCCGACAGCAAATGGCCATCACTTTGGATGTCCAGCAGACAATTCTCCAAAAAAAAAATTTCTCATGGGAAAAATGCTGCTTTTGAGTTTTGACTTATAATTGATTTCCTTTTTACTAGAGTTATATGACATCCCCATGAAGATAATGTTTGTGTTTGTCCGATGATTACTTTTTCTTTCTTTTTTCTCATAAGATAATCTTTTTTTAGAGTCTCATAAGATATGTCCTGTTCGGCTGGCTGAAAAAACGACTGATGCTGATACTGATTTGTTGTGAGAGAAAAACACTGTTATTTCGCTGAAACGGTACGGCTGATAAATTCAAACGAACAGGGCCATAATCTAACAATTACAACACCACGTCTTCTCTAATTCTCAATCATGTACTCTCCAATAGACCTCGCCACAAAGTCAATGGATCAAGAACACAAGCACGAAAAAGATAGACGCAACCTGCAAATATTGCAGATGTTAATTCCCGCATTGTTTTTAGTGTGAGATGTTCCTGGAGTTTAAGATAGACTCGAACTTTATATGGATTGGGCCTCCATCTTAGCTTGGATGTCCACGCTTACCTTCTAAGGCGGTGGCCAGGGGGAGTACGTCCTAAGGTGTCCTTGAGGCGTTCTCCACAAGATTAGGGTTGCTCTAACTTGGACCAGGATCCCAAGGGTGATTAACAACCCTAAGGCGACACCACAGCACCAGGCAGAAACATTAGCAAACATGTCATGATGATTTTGAGGTCTTGACGACATGATATTGATTTGGGACTAGATCTACTTGAAAGCCATCAAGTACTCATATACCTCAATCACACTCTGGACGGAAGAGTTATGACTTTCACAATAGAGTAACATCAACCTGTAAGCAAACCAAAAGTTTCGATGGGGTTGCAAATCCAAGATGGGTCTTACACATGGTGCATCCACATCTCATAAGTTGTAGAGGCCTCATAACATGTCCCTCCAAGATTGATAGCAACCTCAAATTCTTACATAAACATAAATGTATGGCCAACATTAGCAACACGATTCTAGTTATATTATTGCGCAAACATAGGAAGGGGTCAACCTATATTCAATAGTCGTATTGTTAGGTGTCATGTCCTTATTAGATGGCTAATCTTCTCAATTCTCACCTTTCGTTTATGTACAATGAGACACTAGCACAAACGTTTACGAGCTTAGCCGAATTGGCACCACCGGTTCTAGTCTAAACCAACGATGAAAATTACCACAAATGCTTTTGAACAAACCAACGGTGAAAATGGTGTTACAAAATTGTATTATACAGTAGTCTTTACTTGTCTTTTTTTGAAAGATCTCTTAATTACCTCCTAAGAGACAAAACACCCTCTTTGCTATATAAATTTGACCATAAAGGCTAAGCTTGGAGTAATTTAGTACAACAATGCACTTCTATCAGCCCGTTCGCTGGTTGGTTTCTAGGCTGATAAGCCTGGCTGGTGCTGGTTTGTTGTGAGAGGAAAATACTATACCATGGCTGATAAGCCCTGGCTGAAACCAATAAACGAAGATGCTGTATATCCTTTATTTCAAGACATCTCTTATAAACTAATTATTTGCTATACAGATTTGACTATAAAGGCTAAGCTTCGAGTAATTTACTACAGTGATGCACTTCTATATCCTTTATTTCGAGAAATCTCTTATAACTAATTATAGGGGAGAAGGGATATGATACTTTATAAAGTTGCTCTTAGTGCCGCAGAATTATAGTGGTGGCAACATCGGCCATGGAATCATAAAAACTCGAGCGCTTGTTTAGCTATATTTTAGTGTACTCTAATCCATATGTATTAGAGTAGATTAAAGTAAAATTTGACTAGTTTTTTTATCCTAATAAATATGAATTGAATTAGATTTGAAATCATAAAAACTCAGAGCGCTTGTTTAGCTATACTTTAGTGTACTCTAATCCATATGTATTAGAGTAGATTAAAGTAAAATTTGACTAGTTTTTTATCCTAATAAATATGAATTGAATTAGATTATACTCCCTTCGTCCTAAATTATAAATTATTCTAACTTTTTGGAGAGTCAAATCATATCAAGTTTCACCAAATTTATATAATAAAATAATAACATTTATGATAACAAATAGGTATTCTTCATTGATTATATTTCATATTATATATATTTGATGTCATATAAATCTTTATAATTCTCTCTATAACTTGATCAAACTTGAAATATTTTGATTCTTTAAAAAATTTAGAATGATTTATAATTTGAAGCGAAGGGGTAGAAGGAAGCTCTCAGGTCTAGGAGACTCGCTCAGCTCGTCGCCTCATAAGACGGCAAAAACCTGGCACAAGGTAAAAGCATATCACTCTCACCACTACATAATGGTAAATGATAATCACACTCCAAAGTCAAGAAGGCGAACTTGGCTACTGCTACCGTGTCAGTTGTCTTGATATGCCATATCTTATGCGGATAACTACGGGCGAACCACCGCATGCACGTTGGGAGTGCTTTGTTGTATGAATGTGTGTTCGGTTGGCTGGTTCGTATTGTTATTGGTTCGTGAAAAAATACCGTTGACTGATTTGTGTGAAAAAAAATACTGTTTCGACTGAAAATTTACGATCGCTTACGAACATGCTCTCTCAGAGGTGCCCGTGCTGACAAACTTTTGCCGTGGCCAACTTGAGATTAGATAACTAGCCACAGCTAGCACCAGTCAGCAAGCGTAGCGCCGTAGCCTAGAGGAAGAGAGAGGCGACATGCATGCATGGGAGATGGGACTCACCTGAAACTTGAAACTGTCGCTTGTGCACTGCTTGTGGAGTGAGGGGATCCAGTCCAGTCGGCGGGTGTGAGGCAACCGGACAGGCGGACACACCACAAATCCAGTCATCGTCGACAGTGGTAGTAGCTCGGCGGCACGGTGCATTAACCGAACAAGATGATAATTTGCGAGTCGCGACAATCAGGGCGAGCATAAAGATTAGCCCTGCTGTTGCCTTGGTGGGTCCGTTCCGCTTGCTGAATCTTGGCTGAAAATACTGTTCTGACTGAAATATTGTGAGAAAAAAACACTGTTTTGGTAAAAAAAAAAGCCGAACAAGCTGGATATGGATAAGCCGAACGGAGCCGATGTGTTTAAGAAAGGGCAAGCAGCGGCCCAGTGCCATGGGCGTGAAATGTGGTTGTGGAAATATGCGGCCTGTTCGGTTGACTGGTTCATATTGTTGCTGATTCGTAAAGAAGTACTACTAATTGATTTATGTGAGAGAAAAATACCATTCCAACTGAAAATTTACGATCGTTTAGACGAACAGGCTGATGATTTGTCTGTTCTCTCTAGGCGGAAGGCGCGAGATATTTTCCCTACTCCCTAGCGATGTACCAGCGCTTGCAGTCAAATGGTCCTGCGATACTCTGTTAGCAGTAAGCCAGTAAAACTCAAACAGTTCAGCATTTCTAATATCACTGCAAATGGTTCTAAAAAAAAGGGAGGGGGGGGGGGGACTAGCAGCAATGTTAGAATGATCACTGAAGAGTTCCTATACCATGACAGCTGACAGGAATTCACAGCTGGCACAGTACTGTTCGCTGAAAAGCCAGAGAAAACACTGTTCATTTGACCTAGGCATGGTTTAGTTCGTGAATTTTTCTGGGAAAGGGTACTGTAGCACTTTCGTTGTTATTTAGTAATTAGTGTTCAATCATAGTTTAATTAGGCTTAAAAGATTTGTCTCGTGAATTTCGTCTAAACTGTGTAATTGATTTTATTTTTTATTTATATTTAATGCTTCATAAATGCGTTCAAATATTCGATGTGACGGAAAATCTTGAAAAATTTTACAAAATTTTGGAAACTAATCATGCCGCTGATAAGACAGACGAACGGGGCTAGTCGATCATTTCCAAACCTGTTCGTCGAAGTCGTGCAAACCAATGCAATTTCTCCGGCTCTGTCCTTTGAGTATCATATTCATATGGCTTGATCCACAGGTGGAGACGCGAGCTGATTATCAGCACGTTCATTTGATTGTATTTGGCTTATAAGCCATGATTTATCAGCAAACGAATAGTATTTTTTTCTTACATCAAAATAGTCAATAGTATTTTCAGGGCATATAGTTATTACAAACACACAACGCTTTCACCTGTGTGGACCTAAACGAGCCGATTAAACAACTACGCATTCACACCTGTTGCACGTTGCACGCAACGAACGATGCGCGTAGTGAAAAATGGCATGGATTTGGATATGAAACGGTGATTTGAGTTACTACACCAGCATTCTGGTTTCGGTGTGTTTAGGGAACTAACTAATTTTAGCAAAAAAAAGAGATCTAAAAAAGGTAAGAAAAGTGCATGCGCAGTGTGAGTGTGACTACTCACTTTTGCTCGTTGGTGAGGAAACTGGTTGAATTTACTTGCCACAAAAATCTTAGGAAATGGGAGAAAAAGAAACACAGTGAAAAAAGAAAGCGCCAGCCCTGGCCCCTGGGCAGCCTGTACGGTTTCACGCGATGACACGTTGCAGCCCGGCCCGTGGAAAACGCTGCGGCAGCAGAGCCATGCTGCGCACCAGCTATATACACCGTGACACGTCTCCATGTGGACCCGATTCACGCAGAAAGTCCAGCACGCCTATGGACCAGGTCCATGATATTTCCCCTCGGAATGGCAGCCACCACACGCGCTCTACAAAATAATAGGCCGGCCACGCGTGCCATGCGATCCCCCGTTCCCCCCAGACGCAGCAGCACGGCAGTCCTCCGTTTCCTTTCTTCGTCGGCCGTCGCACCGGTTCTCTCCTCCTCGATTTCCCCCGTCGCGAGATCTCCTGATCTCTCTAGCGCACGGCGGCCGGAGAAGAGGAGGAGGGGCACGATCTCATTCATCGGATCGGCGTGCCTGTGTTGTCTGTTGTTTTGATTTTTTTTAGTCTTTTTGTTTGTCTGTTCATTCAATCAATAATAAGATTTCTGATTTGGGGGCGGCGGTTCGCCATGGGATTCGGAATGGGGGATAACGGGGCGAGCTCTTCGTCGTCGCGGCTGGACCCCGCGCCGCTGCTGCCGCGCCACGGCAGCGGGAGCCGCGAGGCTGGCCTGTCGTCGCAGCCCAAGACGTTCGCCAACGTCTTCATCGCGGTGGTGGGCGCCGGCGTGCTGGGGCTGCCGTACACCTTCTCGCACACCGGGTGGGCAGCGGGGACGCTGCTGCTCTTCTCCGTCGCCGCGCTCACGTTCTACTGCATGATGCTGCTCGTCGCGTGCCGCCGCCGCCTCGCCGACGAGCACCCTAAGATCGCCTCGTTCGGGGACCTCGGGGACGCCGTGTTCGGCGCGGACGGCCGGTTCGCCGTGGACGTCATGCTGGTGCTCAGCCAAGTCAGCTTCTGCGTCGGGTACCTTATCTTTATCTCCAACACCATGGCGCACCTCTACCCGATCACCGCGCCGTCCTCCTCCGCCCTGCTCTCCCCCAAGGCTCTCGTCATCTGGGCGATGCTGCCGTTCCAGCTCGGGCTCAATTCCATCAAGACGCTCACGCTGCTCGCGCCGCTCAGCATCTTCGCCGACGTCGTCGACCTCGGCGCCATGGGCGTGGTCATTGGCCAGGACGTCGCCGCCTGGCTCGCCAAGCCCGTGCCCGTGGTCGCCTTCGGCGGGCCTGCCGCGCTTCTCTACGGGCTCGGCGTCTCCGTGTACGCGTTCGAGGGCGTCGGCATGGTGCTGCCGCTGGAGGCGGAGGCGGCGAACAAGACGAAGTTCGGCGTCACGCTCGGGCTGTCCATGGCGTTCATCGCCGTCATGTACGGGCTGTTCGGCGTGATGGGGTACGTCGCATTCGGCGACGCCACGCGCGACATCATCACCACCAACCTCGGGGCCGGGTGGCTGTCGGCCGCCGTGCAGCTGGGGCTCTGCATCAACCTGTTCTTCACCATGCCGGTGATGATGAACCCCGTGTACGAGGTCGCCGAGCGCCTGCTCCACGGCAAGCGCTACTGCTGGTGGCTCAGGTGGCTGCTCGTCGTCGTCGTCGGACTCGCCGCCATGTACGTGCCCAACTTCACGGACTTCCTGGCGCTCGTCGGGAGCAGCGTCTGCGTCCTCCTCGGGTTCGTGCTGCCGGCCTCGTTCCACCTCAAGGTGTTCGGCGCCGAGATGGAATGGCCCGGAGTGGTATCCGATGTCCTGCTGGTCGTGATCGGCCTCTCGCTCGCCGTGTTCGGAACGTACACGTCGCTGCTGCACATCTTCCACTCGTCAAGCGCTTGATCGCCGCACCTTCTGCAACGCACGGAGGATCAATTTCCTTCCTCCGCGCATTAGTTTCAGGTACCTTGGTCGCGCTCCTGTGTTCAGAGAAGTGGATTAGAGGATCTGGAGGAACGAACGCCCGCCCCATCTTTCAGCTGTTCGTCCATTTGGGTCTGCATTTTCCGTCGATCCTCGTTCTTCCAGGGCAGATTACTATGCAGGTGTTGCTCGTGAATGGCTGTACACTTTTGTTACGCAGATCTCAGTTACTCCCTGTAGCAATGTCATACGAGTGTATGCGTCCTAGATGTTCCTTCTGCTGTGCACGATTGATTCGATGAAAGGACAAAATTTTCACTTCGTGAGTGGCCACATGTTTGCTTCCAGTGCTAATTTCACTTGTGAATTGGTCCTTTGTCCATCTGAGGCAGGCCTAGCAGCTAGGACAGACGGACGAGTTCGAGTTTGTATCACGATTCATGTACACTCTTAAATTTCGGTCTCCCTTTCATTTAGAAAGCTAATAAGCTATTCTGGACAAGCAATTGGGACGAGTTGTATCGCCACTTGTCATGGTATACTCAGTTCAGTCCTCTTATTAAGAACACGCAATGGTAGTTTGAGACAGCCTGGAACATGTTCAGAGTTGCAAATGCGTGCATCAAGTAAATGCACGTGCGGTTATGCGTTCCTTTTCTATGTTTTTTTTTTTTTTGAAATTCCTTTTCTCAGTTGACAAGCGACCATTCGAGAAACGTCGCTGACAGAAGAAAAAGTAATGGAAACTCCTCGGGCTCTTCTGCTGCTCTGCCGACTGGAAGATCTGGTCTTATCTTCCTTGGATGTTGTCCATCAGTCTGCTTATCGTCTCTCTGGCCTGTGGGTCATGTATCATAGCGAAACACTACAAAGGGCGCTGGTGTCACCAGATAAGGGCGATGGCCCTTCAGCCAGCTGAACGCCTTTTCGCCTTTGTGGTGTCGAGGCGCCGCTTTCCTCGACTGACTTGCGTTTGCTCGACAGGTCGGAGAACATAACTTTATTTTTCTTTTGGATGGGTCTCACCTCACTTTTTACACAAGGTTTTTAGATGATCGTCTCGCGCAACTTTTGGCCTGGTTCGCTTGGAGAAATCGGGATGAATCTGAATGAATTTATAAGAAGTTGTTTTTATTTGATAGCCGTTTGCAAGGACTATTGGGCTAATAGGAAGTCGGGGCTAGAGTTATGTCAAACGTGATCTAAATAGGGGATGCAAGCTGCAAGATGGGTTGGGTTATCTACAAACATGGATATAGGCTTAGTTTTTATTGGTTTTGCGGCAACCCACAAAAATTATGCCTATTTAATGGTTCACGGACAGCCCGATCCACCTTGCATCTCTAAGGTTAAGTCCCAATAGATTATGACTGATGATTAATTGAGGGGCAAGAGCATGTAAGCAGAATGATAACATGGCATTGGAACTAAGAAGAAGAGAAGAAAATAGTCTCTTTTAAAAAAATCATGTCTACACAGGAGTTAAGATAAGAAGTCATAGCTGGATGATAGAAGAGAGAAGACAGTGAATTGACCATTTTTTTTTGTAGAAATCATTTAGGCTTGTTTGAATATAATCATGGGATTGAGATCAAATTAAACTAAATTCCACTCCAATTTATTTCAACATCTATGAAAATGGCGAAGCCTAAGGTCTCAAGAATTTTTTAGGCATCAAGCGACCAGCGGAAAGAAAGGGTTGGTGAGAGGCCAAAAAGTAAAATTCGATTTGGTTTTCTATTATGGAATGGGTTGGAAAGACTAAAAGGTAGAAATATGCTTAGTATCTAGCGACAGAGGAGGAGCACTTTGGCCCAAGAAATGTAAATGTTGGCACCATAAATAGTGTTACCAAGGAATAAAATCGAGCAAAGTAATCCCACTTAGGCCTTGTTCGTTTGCGGAGGATCCAATCCAGGAGCAAACTCATTCTGGGCCAGGAATGAGTGAATGCGTCACTGTCACTCATTCCAGCTCAGGATTAATTCCAGAGGGTCGGAGGTCCGGTTTCGTTCCGGGTCACGTAGACAAGAAAAAGAGAAGCAAGTTTTTGTTCCGGGTCCGTTTTCATTCCGGGTCGGCATAAAACGAACGCACATTTTAATTCTCATCCGGATTAAAAACAGGCCGCAACAATCCACCCGGAATGTGCCAATCCGATGGAAACGAACAAGGCCTTACCGAGAATTATTTACTCCTTTTCCTACCGTTGAAGACTTCAGTCGGGGATAGCACAGAGTAAATAGATGCTATTGTGTTAAGAAATGAATATAGAGAGGGTAAATATAATCAGATAATATTTAGTTCTATATAATAGATTTATTTGCAAAACTTGTACATAATATTTTAGACCTTACTAAATTAGATTAGATTAGATTATGGAGACGGGTTAATGGGCTAGTAGATTTTTAATAAGCACGGACATGTACATTTGCATTTCAGGAAACCCTATTTGCCTATTAAAGTACTACTATAAGAGAAAGTTAGTTTTTAGGCCCTAAAAAGTTGTGCTTAGTTCTTGGCCTTTTTCTTTTGAACTTGCCCATTTGGCCCAAAACAAATTTCGTTTAGTTTTTTTTTTGGCACTTCCGTTAGTTTGATGGAAAAGGAGTAAACCCTAGAAACTAATTTTGTCAAGTACTGTACTAATTACGTGCAAGCCAATTTCGTGGTCAGGCCCACCGTACTTTTCTTTTTCTTTTGTTTTCTTCCTTTCTTAGTCTCTGTTGGATGGGCCTTCGCTGCTGAAAGTGTTGGATGGGCCTTCGCTGCTGAAAGTTTGTTAGCCTGTTGGGTTCTGCGCCGTTCTGCACTTCTGCTGCGGGGCACGTGGAAAAAGTACACATTTTCACGGGAGTCTGCTTTTCGTCCTCAACTCTAAAATCGGACAAAATACTTCCCTCAACTTTAAAAACCGTTCATTTTATCTCTCTGACCCAGTTATAAGCGGGTTTAAAGGTAGTTTTGTCTTTTTTTATTTATTTTGGCTAAATTTTTGAAAAATCATAGTAAATCACAGAAAAATCATAAAATGAAAAATCTAATTTTTTTGGACTCCACGAGAGTAAATCTACACAGTGAATATATAATATGGTATGCTTCAGTATAAAGTTTTTGCTGTAACTTTAGATCTATGTTTTTATATAATTAAATAGAATAATTCATAGCTGCGGTTTCGATGGTCCAATTGTCGTGAAAATTTTACGGTGAGCTAATTATTGTAAGCTTAAACTGTAGTAAAAATTTTATACTCATTGGATCATGTATAACTTAGTTATAGATTTTATTTAGGTTTATGCTTGTTAAATATAAATAAATCTATAACTAAGCTATACATGATCCAATGAGTATGAAATTTTTACTACAGTTCAATCATATAATAATTAACTCACCATAAAAATTTTATCACAATTGGACCATAAAAACTGCAGCTATGAATTATTTCAATTAATTACATAAAAGCATATATCTAAAGCTACAAAAAAAACTTTGTACCGAAGCATAACATATTATATATTCATTGTGTAGATCTACTCGTGTGGAGTCCAACAAAATTGAATTTTCTATTTTATGATTTTTCTGTGATTTACTATGATTTTTTAAATATTCAGCCAAAATAAATAAAAAATAAAAAGACAAAATCGACTTCAAAACTGCTTATAACAGGGTTAGGGAGGTAAGATGAACAATTTTAAAAGTTGAGAAAGGTGTTTTGCTCTATTTTAAAGTTTAGAGAAAAAAATAGACTTTCGTAAAAATTGTGGGAGGTAGCCAATGGCAGAGAAGACACGGATTCAGACTTTTTTTTTCAAATAGCCCTTGGTGGTATGCAGATTCATTGAACGAAGAAGGCAGTCTTTCTTCCTCACGAACAAGATCGGAGCACCCAAGGTTAGGCACTCGATTGGATGTTCCCGTACGTAGACTTTTTTCGGGCACCTGCGACTCTCGAAGCCCTTTGGTGCCTTGTTTGCCTGGCAAGCGTAGACGCTTCACGCTTAAGGATGGTAACGGGGATATACTCATCGGGTATGGTCGGAACGTTCTCTTTCTCGCTACGGAGAATTCATCCCGTCTCCGTCCCCGTTAACTGTCTCAGGTATAGATTCTTGCCCATCCCCGTACCCGTCGAGCATCGGTCGGGTAACAGATACCCGACGGGTACTGCATACCCGATAAATAAGGACACTTTGGGTCGTAGCTTTGCAATCAGAGACGTTTCTTCTTCACCCGGGTATAAGTGTCGGAGTCTCGGAGATGCCGAGAAGAAGGAGCGAGGTTACGAGGAGAACGAGCAAAGGTGGCAGAGAGACTGAACTGAGAAAACAAGGGGCACGAGCGCTCGTGAGGCAGGCGTGCTTGTGCTGCTGGCGGAGATGGTGAGGAAAAATTATACTATGATTCCTACAACACACAAACTATATATATGATTGTTTAGATTTATGTCAAAATACCTATGTTGAGTTTCTTTGAGCATAATACTCGCATGACAGCTCAAATAGTTGGGTTCCTCAACGAGTAACAGGGATGAGTAAACAAAAAATGTTTTCGTACCCGCTATACTCGTCGGGGATGGATTCTTACCCAGTTAGATTCCCACAGGTAAAAATATAATTCCATCTCCATCTCCGATCGAATCCCGTCGGGTATCGGGACCGTTGCCATCTTTATTCACGCTTCAACGCGAGTCACGAAGCCACGGCGCAGCGCGCGCCACGTCTGCCATTGGAAATTCCCAAATCGCCCATAAAAATGGGGGAAACGAATGGGTCCTTCCGTCGCACAAACGCCGCAGCCTAGAAAAAACGCCTCGTTTTCAGATTGCGATCGCCGTTCGTTCCGCGGATTGCGATCACCATGGCCGTCATGGGCTGGTCCGACCTCCCCTCCGAGCTCCTCACCGACATCGCCGGTGGGTTCACCGAGCTCGCCGACATCGCTCGGTTCCGCTCCGTCTGCTCCTCCTGGCGATCGGTGGCGCGGGCCGCCGCGGCCGCCCCGCCGCCGCAGCCGCCGTGGCTTCTCCTCCCGTCGTCCCCGTCCCGGCTCTTCTTCTGCCCCCGAGAGGACCGAATCTACCCGAACCTCCGCCTGCCCCGTCCCTCCGCGGAGACGCACCACCGCCGCCGCCGCCTCTACGCGTCCCCGCATGGGTGGATCCTCGCCTATGACCCGACAGATCTGGCTGCTTCCCTCGTCCACCCCTTCACCGGCGCTACCCGCCCGCTCCCGCCGCTCCCGGCCTTCTTCAAGGAGACCGACGACCTGGCCTGGGACTGGTCTCTGCACGGCGTCATGGCGTCCTGCGGCGAGGGTCTCCTCTTCTGCGCCGCCGATCCGACGACAGCCGCCTCCTGGGCCCCGATCCCCGCCCTGGCCGATTGCAACGCCAGCAGCATCAACTACGCCGGCGGCCAGTTCTTCGTCTTCGAGGAGGACGTCTGCCGCACCACCATCGTCGACGCGGCCACCCTTGCCGTCGCCGCCGTGATCCCGGCCCCCGCCGTCGAGCTCCCCACCGAGGCGCGCGTCGCGGTCGCCGGCGACGAGCTCTTCCTCCTCGTCAAGTCCAAGTGGATGTACCTCTTCGGCGCCGACGTCGACTTCTCGAAGGTCTTCCACGTCAACCACCGCGGCGTCAATCCGGCCTGGCAGGAGCTCACAGGCATCGGCGACCGTGCGCTGTTCGTCGATTCCCTCCACGGGTTCGCAGTGCCGACGGCGGGGTTTGGCAATCTTGAGAGCAACACCATCTATTCAGTGAGCAGCAACAACAGGCGTCCCACCACGGTGAACTACAGCGTGTCGGCATTTAGCCTGGAGACCCGCATCTCCAAGAAACTTGTGTGCATGCTCAACGGCCGGGAGATGGCGAAGCGTGGCGAGAAGCCATCGTGGATCGTACCGAGCTTGGATGAGGTCTGAGTCTGCAGAGCTTGGAGATCATTATTATTGTGCAATCAGTGTTGATATATGGCTCTAGGTAATTTATTCGGTATCCTTGCAGTTGCTATAGTTATTGGAAGTTCGAACCAGCAATAATCCCCTTCAATATATAAGTTAACTCCTGTAAATTCTTAATTCTGTCGATTATATAGATTGATTAAAGTTCTCTTGATCAATCACGCAGTCCCAATATATGTGAGTCATATTTGTTGGAAAATTTCCATCAAATTCATTATCCTCTGTTAATGTTCAAGTTTAATAAATGATTGCATGTTCTGTTAATTTCAAGCTTAATAAAGGTTTGTTATATCAGCGTTGAGCGTGTTGCTTGAGTTCCATATTTAAGTTGTGAAATTTGATTGTTTCCAGTATTGTGTGAATTGGATGTCTTTCTTTTTGTCTATTATACAACATTGTGATAATTGAAACCTGAAAAGCAATTTAGGCATAGCATGATTAACTTAACTCAGTAGCAATGGTGCCTATTTGGATGTTCGGGTAATCGTGTTTGGTTACTTGTGTGGTCTGAAAGGATGAATGGATGGGGTAAAGTATGTCCAGCAATGACAGGGCACCCTGGGGAGGAAAATGCTCTGAAAGGGATATGCCAGTACTCCGGGGTTAGGAGATGGACATGGATGGGGGAAAGTAAAGGATGAATGGATGATAGGGAGATGATGCATGGGCGGCAGGGAATAGAATGATACTGGTTGTCTGGTTGCTTGTGTGCGACCAATTATCCAATTATTTTCATCATTTCCTCGAGAAACTGAAGATAAGCATGACCGGTTATACAATTGAGAGTCTGACTCAACGATGATACCAACAGCTGGAGATGAGTTATCGAGGTGTGTTGTATAAAATGAGGATGATTTTACTTTGATTTTGCAGATGTCTTAAGCAAAGCGTTTTGTGTTTTTTTTTCTTTTTAATTAAAGAAGAAAATCAATCAGGTAGTAGTAGTGACAAGGAAGGTGATGGCTACACTTTGGAGTTACCTGAGAATCCTAATTTACGAGTGTCGTTTGGAGTATCAGTAGCGTCGCGAAAATGGCAATTAAAAGCACCAGGTGCCATCATTGCGGCCCTACGGATTGTAGAATTTGGGGCAACGGGTGTGGAGTTTGGGAGGAGAGAGAGACCGTGATAAATGCAACCCAGACTACGAGAGTGATTAATATGGATCGGTGGACCGTTCATCTCTAGAAATTGATTTTTTTTTAGACAAATTTTTGGGCTAGAAATTGATTGGGAGGAGAGAGAGACTGTGTTAAATGCAACCTAGATTACGAGAGTGATTAATATGGATCGGTGGACTTTTCATCTCTAGAAATTGATTCTTCTGGAGATAAATTTTTGGGCTAGAAATCGATTCTTCCATGACAGAGGGAGTAAATCATACGTGTGTTCTATGGTGGGGACGAAGGGGACTGGGGAGTCCAATATAATTGCACCTTTCACCACTGCCGCTGAAGTATCTTTCAGACGCAGATTCAGTAACTTTGGTCTCGGATAATCTGCAACTTTGGTCTTGGAATTCACAGATTCAATAACTTTGCTCTTGGAAAATTTGCAACTTTGCTCTTGGAAGTCACGATGCTGCAACTTTGCTCTTGATACAAAACTGTTTGCCTGTTTTGTCAAAACAGTTTTAGCTTAGAGCTGTTCGTGAAGCTGAAGAAAAAAGAACTATTCGTGAAGCTGAAGAAAAAAAAACTGTTCGATGGATATGTGCTTAATGGGCCTACATTCATTCTATCTCAGCTGTTGTACTTTAATTTAGTGGCTAATATAGTGACCTAGCTAGCATAGCTATTAAACTGTTCCTTACTAATCCATGCCTCATGCCTCATGCCTCATGCCTCATGCCTGTTAGATGTATAGGAGGTGTATGCGTTTTCCTTCTACTTGGAGGGCTTCTTTGCATATGTACATTGTGTATACTTGCCCTCTTGGGCCTTGCAATAGAGTGGGTTGATCATTCTCTAACATGGTATTAGAGAGCTAGGGTTTCCTTACCTGAGACCAATCCCACCGATCCGTGCACCGCATCGCGCAGCCGTCGCGAACTCGCGCCGCACGCTTGCGTGCCCCTATGCGTCGGCCCGCCGCCCGCTCACGCGGCCTTGCGCGCCACCGCGACGCCCTCCCACGCCACCGCACCGCCCGCTCACGCGCCATCGTGCGCCTACCCGCCGCCGCTCGCGTGGCCCTGCGCGCCACCACGCCGTCCCGCGCCACCGCACCGCCCTCTGCGCCCGCTGCCCTCCCGAGCGGCCCTACGAGCCGGTCGCCTCCACCTACGTGCGCGGTGCAGGGCGCCGCGTGCCACTGCCTGTCTGCACCCCTCTCTCTCATCATTTCTTCAGGGCAGGGCAGAGGGGCAGTGCCCCCGCTGCCACTCTCATCTCAACTCTTTCTGTCTCCCTCTCCTCTCTTCGTCCACGCCTGTATAGCGAGCCGCTCCCTCTAGTGAGCCGACCGGTCCTCCTCTCCTCTCTGCTTAGAAGAAGAAGAAGAGAGGCTCGTTCTCTCCTCCATGGTGTCCCCCGGACGTCCTGGCCATGTTCTAGTCCCTCGGTGCCCTGTCATTTTCAATGGCACCAATTGAGGCGATTTTGTTTTCCATATGGAGATCCACATGGATGGGCAGCTGCTGTGGGGCTACCTCACGGGTGAGCGGATCTGTCCTCCCCGTCCTCTTCTTCCCACGCCGCCCACATACCCGCCAGATGATGATGCCAAGAATGCTTTACTTGAGGCATTTGAGGCTGAGATGGAGAGCTACCAGTCTGATCTCGGTGTCTATGAGACTTGGCTGTGCGAGGAAAAATCTGCTAAGGCTATCTTACTTGCGAGCATGGAGGTCGATTTCTCGTTATCCCTTAGAGGTCTTACCACTTCACACCTTATGTGGGATCACCTCCGTCGCAGTTACGAGATTCGTAGCAAAGCGATGTACCTTGCTGTTGTTGAGGAGGCTCAATCGCTTCGTCAGCTTGACTCCACAGTTGAGGACTTCGACCGTCAGATGACAGCTGTCTGGCATCGCCTGGACAGTTTGGGCGTTGAGTTCTGCGGTGGTGGTACTTGCCGGTGCTGTGACCATCACCGGGACTAGAGAGACATTCTTCGCCTTCACGAGTTTCTCCCTCGGCTTCGTCCTGAGTTCAAGACTGTTCGAGCATAGTTGCGGACTCGTCGTCCGCGCCCATCGCTCTCAGAGGCAGTGCCTGAGTTACGAGCTGAGGAGACACGTCTTCGAGCTAGGGGTGTGACTCGTGTTCCACCGCAGCCCTCCGTCCTAGCAGCCACACCTCCCTAGGTCTCCCCTCCTCCGTCTCAACCTTCTCCTGTGGTGACAGGGGCACCTTCTGGTGTTCAGTGTGGATACTGCAAGCTCTATGGCCATGAGGAGAAGGATTGTCGCAAGAAGCAGCGCGACCGATTAGGGCGTCATGGTAGATGCTCTTTTCAGGGCTCTGGTGGTTTCTCTACTTCACAGAGCACTCGTTTCGTGTCTACAGCGGAGCAGGAGGTTCTTGCCCTGTTTTGTTGCCTCACTACTGCAGCTCAGGCCTTCGGTCACGGGACTATAGCTCATGCTTCTAGTTCTGCTCCTCCTTCGTCAGGTATATCATCCCCGTGGTTCCTCGACTCTGGTGCCTCTTTTCATATGACACCTTGAAGGGTCGAGATGGCGACTAGAGGGGGGGGGGGGGGGGTGAATAGTCTTTTCTAAAACTTAATCGCGTCGGCTAACCGAAACAAATGCGGAATTATAACGATCGGTCTAGCGAAGACTATACCCCTCTATCTATTTTCACAAGCACCTTTCAAAGATACTAATTAAGCAACAAAGGTGCCGGGCTAGCAAGAGCTCACCTAACCAATTCGAGGAGCAAGGTTACACAAACCTATGCCACTAGTACCTTAAGCAGCAAGGGAGCTCCTACACAAGCTAGTAAGCAAAAGCACAAAGCCACCTAAGCTTACTAGCAATGCTCAATAACAAGGCAACCAATGCCAAATTAGAGAGCGCAATTATTTAGCTACACAAACTAAGTAATGTGACTAACAAGGTTACACAAACCAAATTAGCCACGCAAGGGAGCTACTTCTATGTTACACAAGCAAGAAGGTAATTAGCAAGCTACTCAAGCTATCTAATTACAAGAGCAACTACACAAGCTTAGTATGTATAAAAGTAATTGCAAGCTTGTGTAATGGGGATGCAAACCAACGGGAAGAACAAGGTTGACACGACGATTTTTCTCCCGAGGTTCACGTGTTTGCCAACACGCTAGTCTCCGTTGTGTCGACCGCTCACTTGGTGGTTCGGTGGCTAATTAGCATCACCCGCTAAGCCCGCACGTCGGGCGCTGCAAGAACCTACCCTGGAAGTGAGGGTAGCTCAATGACACGCTTTACTAAAGTTGCTCTTCGCGACTCTCGTGGGGCGAGCACAAGTGCCCCTCACAAGCACTTCTTCGGAGCGCCGCACAAGCTTCTTGCGGGCTTCGACGGAGACCACCACCAAGCCGTCTAGGAGGTGGCAACCTCCAAGAGTAACAAGCACCACCGGCTTGCAACTTGATCACCTAGTGCCACTCGATGCAACCTCACGATGCGATCGCACTAGAATCGCTCACTCACACAATCGGATGATCACTTATCAAGTATGTGTGAGATGGAGGGCTCCTAAGCACTCTCAAGCATGGACACAAAGTCCCCCAAGGTGCTCAGCACCAGCCATGGCCGAAGGCCACTTCTATTTATAGGCCCAAGGGCTAAACTAGCCGTTACCCCTTCATGGGCAACTGTCGGGTCGACCGGACGCTCCGGTCGTGTTGACTGGACGCTGGACCTCAGCGTCCGATCACCCGTAGACGGCCATATGTCCTGATTCCAATGGTCACTTGACCTGACCAGACGCAGCAGCTTCAACTGACTGGACGCTGGACCCTCAGCATCCGGTCGTTTATAGTAAGGTACCGACCTTGACCGGACGCGTCCGGTCGCATGTGATCGGACGCAGCCCAGCGTCCGGTCATACTATAGCTCCAGCGTCACAATGCGTCAGCCTGACCGGACGCGCCCTGCCAGCGTCCGGTCACTTCCAGTGCCAGTGTCCGGTGCATCCAGTGAGACTCTGTGTTTTCTGTGTAGGGCGCCGGTGGCACCGTCGGACTGTCCGCACTCTACAGGTGAACACTCCGCCGGTGGAGTTTCTTCACCAAGTTGATCCACATCAACTCCAACTCCATCTCCTTTGTAAATGTGCCAACACCACCAAGTGTACACCACAATGTTTATGTGTGTTAGCTTTTCACAATCATTTCCCAATGGATGTTAGCCACTCAACTTGCCACGCCACTCGATCCTAGCGACGATGCAAAGTTAGATCACTCGAGTGGCACTAGATGACCGATATGCAAACAAGTTTGCTCCTCTTGATAGTACAACCATCTATCCTAAACCCGGTCTTAAACTTCTCTACATACCTGTGACCGGTGAAATGAAATGCCCTAGGTTATACCTTTGCCTTGCACATTCCATTCCATCTCCTCCAATGTCGATGCAACACATGCACCAACACGATCAACAATGATATGATCCACTTCATATCATCACGTGATCATATTGGTTCATCGATCTTGACTTTACTTGCTCTTCACCGTTGCCATCGTCCATCGGCGCCAAGTCTTGCTCAAGCTTCACCGCCACGCGGTCCATCACTCCAAAGCCTTCGACTTGCCCTTCACGCTTGCAACCGGTCCATCAAGCCAAGTCTTGTCTTGATCTTTTCCACCTTGATCACATGACTCAATGTTATGTCTCATGTGCATTTAAGCTCCTTCATCATCACATGTGTGAGCTTTGCAACATCTCCAAGCCATTTTCACCTTCATGGCATATGTTGCTCACACACATGTACCTGTGGACTAATCACCTGTGTATCTCACATAAACACAATTAGTCCATCTAAGTTGTCACTCAATTACCAAAACCAAGCAAGGACATTTCAATCTCCCCCTTTTTGGTAATTGATGATAACTCTACAAAGATATGGAAATTAAGCTCTTTTGGATTCATGTTGCTTGCCCAAGCAATTTTATCATGTGAAAATGATTTTGGACAAATACCACAAACCCGAAATGGTAGTATTAGCTCCCCCTACATATGTGCTAGAGTGTTTGATTTTTGAATTTAAGTTCGCACATATGCATAGATTTAAATTGTAGGAGAGTAATTACTACCGAATGATGCTAAGGTGTATAGAATAAACCTTTAAAGCGTGTACCAATTGGAGTTGCACCTTTAAATTCATCCTTAGCACCATGGTTAGCTAGATATCACTTGGAAATAAAACACTAGATACCTTGTGAGATCAACATTAAAAGCAAGGTACTAGCATTACTTGAAAAGCATACCAAGTGTCTAGCTATCATCCTATGCATGCTAGTTATCAAATCATCATTCAAGTTCTACAACTAGCATACACCACACAAGCATGCATATTGAATTTGAAAACTTATGCAATGCAAGCAAGCACATGAATATGCACATATCAAATACAATCAATCAAAGTTCATGAGCTTGCTCCCCCTACTTGTGTGCTTCTCTTGTCCAAGAATTTTGATCCATCTCTTTTCTCCAATGTTGCTCCCTCTTTACCCATGTTCATGTCCAACCTCTATTTCTTTTATATCTCATCTCTCCCATTGTACAATCTCTCTCCCATTCAATCAAGCTTTTATATCTTTGTATAATCTCTCCCCCTTTGTCATCAATTTCCATAAAAGGTAAGCTTATTATTGATGCAAAGGTATGCATTTGGGGTAGATGGTTGAGGCTTGAATCTTGCATTTTTGATGGACATCACTTGATTATTGGAATGACACCACTTGTAGATACCACTTGTAACTTATACCACTTGTATCTTGTGTAGGGCTTCTTGAGATACCACACATAAGATTTTTGATCTTGATATCAATTTGTGGGACACCTCCCCCTATGTGATAGCATGGGTCATCCATTTGATACACTTGAGCTCTTGTAGTTGAGGGATGCATTCTTCATTTGATGATCACTTAAAGTTGAGGATCACTTGTGGAACCATCATCTTGCATGATTGATACTATGTATAGATACCACTTGTGGGAAGTGAATATCATTTGAAAGAATCTTCTAGTATGGAACCACTTATTTGATTTATCAATAAAGACCATTTCTTGAATATTTGCTATCTTCATGAGTACCACTTATAGGATATCACTTGTGAGTTGATCTAGACATTATTTGTAGATTCTTGATAAAATACTTGAGTCTAGATACCATTTGAAACATACGAACTAGATATCCATTTGCATTGTTATCTTGTGCTTGTACTCTTATCACTATCATAAGCTTCTATGATTGACTTAAACTAAAATGATTTGCCTAAGCTTCCAAGTTCGGTTTGAACCAATGACAAGCTTCTTCACACCTCTTGCAAGGGTTATCTTGCTAATGTTGTACTTGTCACTTGTTAGCAATCCAAATTAAGTCAAGTACTTGGGTTCACTAGCTCATGAACAAATTCATGTACTAACCACTAGATCAAGTAATTATTCAAACAATAGTGGTAGGCTATGAATTTAAACATTTCATTTGTTATGCATGATCCTATGAAGCATGTACTATATGCACTAACCGCATACTAGTAAGAGATGAAATGATCATGCACATTACAATGATACCTTTACTATGTTGGAGTAGAGGATAGTCACATAGATTCTAATTCATTACTCCAATAGCAATATGAAGTCCAATTATAAGCTTGGTGAAGACCAATAAATACCATGTTGAATTTCATTCTTCACCCATGTGAAATGAGTACCACTTATAATCAAGTGCACTTTCTTGTTGTGGTTGACTTGCTTTATCTTTTGATCTTTGCATGAGAGTATCAATTTGAGAATATCACTTGACATATCATGATTTGCTCTCTTTTGGGTGTTGCTTGCTTTTCTTAATCAACCCTTTTGATTTCTTCAACTAAGCATCTCAAATGTTCCTCGGATCACCACTTCCATGTTAGCCTTCCAAGTACCACACTTGGTTTACCTACACATAGGCGGCAAGCCCCTACACTAGGGAGAAGTGACCTTTCTCCAAGAACCATTGTTGACACTCACTTGAAATAACTTGATTGATTGATCCAAGTGATGGACTTAACTTGATGAGTAATCTTGATTCCTTCTTTAAGTCCTTTTCTTTCTTCTTATTTAAGTTCTTTTCTTTTTACCAAATGATTTCTAATAGTCATTAGAACTTAAACTTCAACTTTATCTTGAGTTTGATCTTGATCTTCCGATTTGAGTACCGAATGTGTGTAAAGTACACTCCACAATCAAATAGCCTTGTACTCATATCTTGTCATGCTTCTAGATCATTTCAAAACCAAACTTAGGTACCTCAAACACTTGTAAACATGTTTCCAACTTGAGGACCTTTCAATCAAAGTGACTCTAGATCAATCCAACATTTGTCACTTTTCTGATAGATTTTGTACCCTTCAAAGAAATAAGCATATATCCCAAAGTACAAATCCAAATACCACGAAATTTGGTGGAGATGTTCTTTACTAAGTTATCTAGCAGCTGTAAAAATTTGAGCTTCATTTGACTTCTAGATTGCTGCTATATATCAATTCTTCCACCACTGCTACATGCTGAAAACTGCTGCACTATAGCTGACAAGATCCACTCCAAAACTGAAGCATTTCTTATCCAATTCTCATAAAAATTTTACAGCATATTATACCATAAGTCTAGAGCATGTACACCAATTTTCATGCCAATCCAATAAATTTTCAATACTCAAACATGGCTAAGTTCACAGCTAGCTCAGATTTTGCAATATAGGATATATTTCAACAATTGAGCTATTCTTCATCAAATATGAATCAAACTTGATACTAACTTATTTGAATACTTCCATAAGACATATATCCATTCAAACATCCCATAGCAAGCAACATTGCATATTTATCCAATTCAATCAACTCATATGCACCCAAATGAAATGATCAACAAGAGATATACCTTGGTTAGCTCATGATCATCCAACTAGCAAGCTTCAACTCAATTATTTGCAAGTCATCAAATATTCCAATAAATCACCCCAACTTGAATATGACACTTGTATGTTGTAGCACTTGGACTTCATTCAATTTTCATTTAGCATTGGGTTAGATATGCACTAGGCTTTATATCTTGACTCAACATATGATGATCAATATGAAATCAATTGAATCAAGTCTCCAATGCCGATGGTACCTACAATCAATCATCCACTTTTTGATGGTACCCAAACAAGTTGGGTCCTCTCAAGTTAGGAGCAACATACTTAGGCATAGCCTTAGTATAAATAGCGGGATGTTTTGCAATTACAACTAATGAGGTACCATTGCCATCCTTCCTAAGCATAGAATCATCATCAATTGAAATAGGCTTAGGAGTGTTACCTAGGGGATATGAATGTGCCATGTGTCCCCTTTCCCGGTATGAGTAGCACTTTCTCTTTGTTTGATCCTTCTCTTCTTTGCTCATGTGGTGCTTCTCATTGCCTTGCCTCTCATGGATTGCTTGAGCCTTCTTCTCAAGCTTGATAGGACACTTAGAGGCAAAGTGTCCCATATTTCCACACTTAAAGCACTTGATGTGAGCATAATCTTTCTTCTCATCTTCATTCTTGCTCATCATCTTGGCATCTTGAATTTGCATTGGATGCCTTGCCTTTCCACCCCTTCTTGTTTTCTTCTTCTTTATCATCAAGTCACCACCATCTTCATGGTTGATCTTGATTTGAACTTAGGGTGTCTTCTCTTGCTCAACTTGTGGCTTTGGTTGAGGCTTCACTTGTTGCTTCACCAATTGCTTGGTTGGGCACATTGAGATAAGATGACCCCAAGTGCGGCACTTGAAGCACTTCACATGCCTTAGCCTCTCTTCTTCTTTCTTCAACTTGAGCTTTTCTTCATTGGGGCAACCATTTGCAAGATGTCCCACTTTATGGCACTTAAAGCACATGAAATGAGAGAGTTTCTCGTGTTCTTGCTTCTTCATTTCTCTTTCATGTCTTCTCTTGCCCCATCTTTTGCCCTTGATCTTGCTCTTGTTGAAGCCAATGCCACTTATGTCATTGTGGATTTCTTGATGATTGACTTTGCTAGTCATGAAGCTGACTCCACTCTTGTCACCAAAGTTTCTTTGAGTCTTCAACATATGCTCAAAGGTGACTTGAGAGTTGTAGCACCTCTCTAACTTGTTGCTCAATTTCTTCACTTTATTTTTGAGCTCATTGTTCTCCTTCAAAAGGTTAGTCTCACAAGACATAGAAGTAGAACAAGCATCTATTTGTGAAGAGCATGGCATATCTAATAAATCATCACAAGAGGTGGATACATGCTTCTTTCCTACATCACAAGGATTAACAATAATTTGCAATTTATCATTTGATCCATGTGATGAGCTCTCATTATTTTTAAGTTTCTTTGTAAACACTTTAATGAGAGAAGCATGTTGTTCTAATAATTCATCATGAGATGCAAGTAGTGTCTCATGATTCAATTTAAGCTCATCAAGTGAAGCATCAAGTAATTTCTTATGTTCTTCACAAGAGTTCTTTAGAAATGAGTTTTCATTTTCTAATTTCAATGGTTTAGCTTTCTCATTTTCTAAAGACATGGTCATGCTAGCAAGTCTACTAACAAGCTCATCATATGAAACAACATGATCAACCACATTATCATTTGATACTTTAGTGTCACCTTGTGACATGAGACAATGTGGTGTGGTTGGAGAGCATGTAGTAGCATCATCATGGCTTGAGCATGAACCATCATCACCATTAAGTGTGCATGGGGTAGCATCATCACTTGCAACACTTGTGGCACCATCATCAACCTTGTCAAGTGAACTTGTAGTGGATCGATCATCATCATCATCACTTGACCATGAGGTGGAGCAATCTTCCACAATTACCAAATTGTGGTTATGCTCAACACACTCATGCACCTCCTTCTTGGGCTCATCCTCCTTCTTGAATTTGCCATCATCCCATGTGGAGGAATCACCGAAGGTTTCCTTGATGGACTCCCATATCTCACGAGCGGTCCCCTTATAGTTTACTTGCTTCATCAAATCAAAATGTAAAGCATCCAATAGAAAACAACAAGCATGTGCATCAAATTCATAGAGGACTCTTTGAGCTTTGGTTAAAGTTCTATGATCCAAGACATGGGTGAGACCACTAGTGACAACCCACTAAAATTTAGGTCCCTTTGCACGAAAATGATCAAGCATGTGATTTTTCCAAAGTGCAAAGTTTGTGCCATCAAAAATGTGTGTCTCACAAACATCTAGCCCATTAGACGCCATCCTCTTGGGTCGGTGAAGACCACAAATGAGAGACCAGGCTCCGATACCACTTGAAGGGTCGAGATGGCGACTAGAGGGGGGTGAATAGTCTTTTCTAAAACTTAATCACGTCGGCTAACCGAAACAAATGCGGAATTATAACGATTGGTCTAGCCAAGACTACACCCCTCTATCTATGTTCACAAGCACCTTTCAAAGATACTAATTAAGCAACAAAGGTGCCGGGCTAGCAAGAGCTCACCTAACCAATTCTAGGAGCAAGGTCACACAAACCTATGCCACTAGTACCTTAAGCAACAAGGGAGCTCCTACACAAGCTAGTAAGCAAAAGCACAAAGCCACCTAAGCTTACTAGCAATGCTCAATAACAAGGCAACCAATGCCAAATTAGAGAGCGTAATTACTTAGCTACACAAACTAAGTAATGTGACTAACAAGGTTACACAAACCAAATTAGCCACGTAAGGGAGCTACTTCTATGCTACACAAGCAAGAAGGTAATTAGCAAGCTACTCAAGCTATCTAATTACAAGAGCAACTACACAAGCTTAGTATGTATAAAAGTAATTGCAAGCTTGTGTAATGGGGATGCAAACCAACGGGAAGAACAAGGTTGACATGATGATTTTTCTCCCGAGGTTCACATGTTTGCCAACACACTAGTCCCCGTTGTGTCGACCGCTCACTTGGTGGTTTGGTGGCTAATTAGCATCACCCGCTAAGCCCGCACGTCGGGCGCCGCAAGAACCTACCCCGGAAGTGAGGGTAGCTCAATGGCACGCTTTACTAAAGTTGCTCGTCGAGACTCCTGTGGGGCGAGCACAAGTGCCCCTCACAAGCACTTCTCCGGAGCATCGCACAAGCTTCTTGCGGGCTTCGACGGAGACCACCACCAAGCCATCTAGGAGGTGGCAACCTCCAAGAGTAACAAGCACCACCGGCTTGCAACTCGATCACCTAGTGCCACTCGATGCAACCTCACGATGCGATTGCACTAGAATCGCTCACTCACACAATCGGATGATCACTTATCAAGTATGTGTGAGATGGAGGGCTCCTAAGCACTCTCAAGCATGGACACAAAGTCCCCCAAGGTGCTCAGCACCAGCCATGGCCGAAGGCCACTTCTATTTATAGCCCCAAGGGCTAAACTAGCCGTTACCCCTTCACTGAGCAACTGTCGGGTCGACCGGATGCTCCGGTCGTGTTGACCGGACGCGGGACCTCAGCATCTAGTCGCCCACAGACGGTCATGTGTCCCAATTCCAACGGTCACTTGACCTGACCGAACGCAGCAGCTTTAACTGACCAGACGCTGGACCCTCAGCGTCTGGTCGTTTACAGTAAGGTACCAACCTTGACCGGACGCGTCCGGTCGCATATGATCGAACGCAGCCCAGCGTCCGGTCATACTCCAGCTCTAGCGTCACCATGCGTCAGCCTGATCGGACGTGCCCTGCTAGCGTCCGGTCACTTCTAGTGCCAGCGTCCGGTGCATCCAGTGAGACTCTGTCTTTTCTGTGTAGGGCGCCGGTGGAGTTTCTTCACCAAGTTGATCCACATCAACTCCAACTCCATCTCCTTTGTAAATGTGCCAACACCACCAAGTGTATTCCACAATGTGTATGTGTGTTAGCTTTTCACAATCATTTCCCAAAGGATGTTAGCCACTCAACTTGCCACGCCACTCGATCCTAGCGACGATGCAAAGTTAGATCACTCGAGTGGCACTAGATGACCGATATGCAAATAAGTTTGCTCCTCTTGATAGTACGGCCATCTATCCTAAACCCGGTCATAAACTTCTCTACACACCTGTGACCGGTGAAATGAAATGCCCTAGGTTATACCTTTGCCTTGCATATTCCATTCCATCTCCTCCAATGTCGATGCAACACATGTACCAACATGATCAACAATGATATGATCCACTTCATATCATCACATGATCATATTGGTTCATCGATCTTGACTTTACTTGCTCTTCACCGTTGCCATCGTCCATCGGCGCCAAGTCTTGCTCAAGCTTCACCGCCACGCGGTCCATCACTCCAAAGCCTTCGACTTGCCCTTCACGCTTGCAACCGGTCCATCAAGCCAAGTCTTGTCTTGATCTTTTCCACCTTGATCACATGACTCAATGTCATGTCTCATGTGCATTTAAGCTCCTTCATCATCACATGTGTGAGCTTTGCAACATCTCCAAGCCATTTTCACCTTCATGGCATATGTTGCTCACACACATGTATCTGTGGAGTAATCACCTGTGTATCTCACATAAACACAATTAGTCCACCTAAGTTGTCACTCAATTACCAAAACCAAATAAGGACCTTTCACACCTCATGCAACACACTTGTCCTCTCTATCTTCCATTGATCCACCTATTTCTGTTTGCACCGCAGATGGCACTTCTCTTCCTGTTGCTGGGAGAGGTGTTCCTTCGACCTCTTCGTTTAATGTTCCTACTATTTCGCATGTTCCCAAACTCACTATGCAACTCTTGTCTGCAGGTCAAATCACTGATCATGGCTATCGCATAATCCTTGAGTCTGATTCTTGTTGTGTTCAGGATCTCCGTACGGGCCTTTTGGTGGGAACTAGGCCTAGGTGTTGGGACTCCCAATGCCTCTAGGAGCTTGATTGGTTGCGTCTTCCTTCACCCGTTTTGGCTCCCACATCACCTAGTTCTCCAACATCCGTGTTAGCTGCTTCGTCTACCACTTCTTTTGCGCAGTGGCATCGTTGTCTTGGCCACCTCTCTGGTTCTAGATTGTCCACTCTTGTTGGTAGTGGTGTGTTAGGTCCTATTTCTGGTGACACTACTCTTCATTGTATGGGTTGTAAACTTGGCAAACAGTTGCAACTCCCCTACCCTTCTAGTGAGTCTAAGTCCTAGAAACCTTTTGATCTTGTTCACTCTGATGTATGGGGTCCTACACCTTTTGTTTCAAAGGGGGTCAATCATATTATGTTATTTTCATTGATGACTATTCGAGATTTACCTGGATTTATTTGATGTCTTCTCGTGGTCAATTTCTTTCTATTTACCAGCAATTTGCCACCATGATCCGTACCCAGTTCCACTCTCTCATTCGAGTTTTTCGTGCGGATTCTGCTGGTGAGTACATCTCCACTACTCATCGTTCCTACCTTGCTGAGCAGGGTACTCTTGCCCAATTTTCATGTCCTGGTGCTCATGCTCAAAATGGTGTTGCTGAGCGCAAGCATCACCACATTCTTGAGACTGCTTGTGCTCTCTTGATCTCTTATATGCTTGCTCCTCATTTTTGGGCTGAGGCGGTTTCTATAACTGTTTTTCTTATAAATCGCCAACCCTCTACTTGTCTTTGGGGTTGCACTCCCTATGAGCGTCTTTTTGGCACCCCTCCTTCCTATAGCCATCTTCGTTGTTTTGGGTGTGTCTGTTACGTCCTACTTCCACCTCGTGAGCGCACCAAACTCACTGCTCAGTCTATTGAGTGTGTTTTCCTTGGGTACAGTACGAAACATAAGGGTTATTGCTGCTATGACCCTGTTGCTCGTCGGATGAGGATTTCTCAGGATGTCACCTTCGATGAGTCCTGACCTTACTATCCTTGTTCCCCTTCCGGTTCTACTGGTACCACTGAGTCCCTCTCATTCCTCACTTTACCTGAGTGGTATTTTCTGCTGTTGTCTCCATCCTCTTCACCACCTCAGGTATCTTTTACTCCGCCTCCACCACCACCACCTACTTCTCCACCTTCACCACCTCCTCCTACCTCTCCACCACCAGTCTCTCCTCCACCATCATCGTTGCGTCCTTCTCGTGAGATCACTCACTACTACACTTGTCGTCCGTGCCCTGTGCCACCACTTGACTCTTCTCTGTCCGTCCTTGGACCTCATCCTGAGTTTCCTCCTCGCTATTCTCTTCGTGACCGCAACACCCTTTGTCCTCCCAATCGCCTTGGCTTCACTGCTGCCGTCTTGGCTGAGCCCGTGACCTATCAGGAAGCTGCCGTTCACCAGGAGTGGCAACATGCTATGGCTGAGGAGATTGCTACCCTAGAACGTACTGGCACCTGGGATCTTGTTCCTTTGCCACCTCACGTCACTCCTATCACTTGCAAGTGGGTGTACAAGGTAAAGACCCGCTCGGATGGCTCTCTTGAGTGCTACAAGGCTCGTCTTGTGGCGCGCGGCTTCCAACAGGAGCAAGGTCATGACTATGAGGAGACCTTCACTCCTGTTGCGCACATGACTACTATTCACACTCTTCTTGCAGTTGCTTCTGTTCGTCAGTGGTCGATATCCCAGTTGGATGTCAAGAACGCCTTCCTCAATGGTGAGCTACGAGAGGAAGTCTATATGCAGCCACCTCTAGGATACTCTGTTCCTGATGGCCTGGTTTGTCGGTTGCGCCGTTCTCTCTACGACCTCAAGCAAGCTCCTTGGCCCTGGTTTGAGCGTTTCTCCTCTGTTGTCATCGATGCTGGTTTTACGCCAAGTGATCACGATCCTGCTCTTTTTGTTCACACTTCCCCTCGTGGTCGCACCATTCTTCTTCTCTATGTCGATGACATGATCATCACGGGTGATGATTCCTAGTACATTGATTTTGTGAAGCAGTGTCTCAGTGAGACATTCCTTATGTCTGATTTGGGTCCCCTTCGTTACTTCCTTGGTCTTGAGGTCACCTCCACATCTGATGGTATCTTTCTCTCTCAGGAGAAGTACACTCAGGACCTCCTTTCCCGTGCTGCTCTCACTGATCACTGCACTGTTGATACTCCTATGGAGCTTGGTGTTCACCTACGACCCACTGATGGTGTACCACTTGCTGATCCTACTCAATATCGTCAGCTTGTTGGGAGTCTTGTCTACCTTGGGATCACTTGTCCTAACATTTCTCACTCTGTGCATATCTTGAGTCAGTTTGTCTCAGCTCCTACCCAGCTCCACTATGCTCACCTCCTTCGTGTTCTGCGATACCTTCGTGGAACTATCTCTCGGCGCCTTTTCTTCCCTCGTTCTAGTTCTCTTCAGCTTCAGGCGTATTCTGATGCGACCTGGGCGAGTGATCACTATGATCGCTACTCTCTCTCTGCCTATTGTGTTTTCCTTGGCTCCTCCTTGATTGCCTGGAAAACCAAGAAGTAGACTATAGTTCTTGCTCGAGTGCTGAGGCTGAGCTGCGTGCTATGGCGACTGTGACTGCGGAGGTGACATGGCTACGATGGCTTCTTGAGGATTTTGGTGTGCCTACCACTGCACCCACTCCTCTCTCTTCTGACAGCACTGGTGCTATCAGTATTGCTCGAGACCCAGTCAAGCATGAGCTCACCAAACACATTGGCGTTGATGCTTCCTACATGAGATCGCAGGTGCATGATCTGGTTGTGACGCTCCACCATGTGCCTTCAGAGGTCCAGTTAGCTGATTTCTTCACCAAGGCACAGATCCGGTCTCATCATAGATTCCTACTCTCCAAACTCAGTGTGGTAGATCCACCATGAGTTTGAGGGGGGGTGTTAGATGTATAGGAGGTGTATGTGTTTTTCTTCTACTTGGAGGGCTTTTTTGCATATGTACATTGTGTATACTTGCCCTCTTGGGCCTTGCAATAGAGTGGGTTGATCATTCTCTGACAATGCCATCATCCAAAATAAGATGACAAATAACCCAAAATCTACATATTTCAGATGTGGCTATTGGTATTTCTTCATATTAAATAATCTTAAGTTGTACTCAAATGCTATGAATATATGAATGATGCTTAATTATATATTGTATAATTACAACTATGTGGTATTATACATGTCAAATATTAGGTTTTATGCTACCACAAAATGTTTTTTAACACCCATTCACATTTTGAATACCTAGGCTCAAAATCCAGAGGCCCGCCACTTTCTATAACGACTCAAGTTTGTTTGTGCTACAACATTCGGCGTTCGGGCGGTGGCATGCATGGTCAGAGCATGCTTATCTACAACTAGCTCTGTTTTGTTCGAAGGGCTATGTTTTTTTAAGAGTTTTAGGGTAGCGGCTCGGTTTAAACTGTTACAGCAAGGCAAGGACGGATCAGCTTTAGTCTATATAGGCCTAGGCCTACCCTATATTTTGGCCGAAATTGTTAGTGCTACTCAGATTTAAAAGATGACTAAAAAGTTCAATATCGTTAAGTACTCCCATCTTGAGACCATCTCTCCAATTGGCTGATACTCCTTTGCACTTGGACTCCGCTGGGTTTGGATTATATCTAAGATTATATCGTTTTGAATGTGGAATATTAATTTTTGCTAGACACCTCGGGTTTAAATCCTGGGTCCGTCGATGAGCAAGTGAGCATTGAGGATGGCATACCATCCAAAGTTCATTAGCGTAGGTAACACTCAAAACCTCGCCGATAAAAGAAAGACTACTGCGCAAAGAAGCAGAGCCAAATTAAAAGCTCTCCTCCAGAAGCTAACTAACGATCACCACCCGTATCTACCTTCAGGCCTAGGCTGTTCAGGCTGCACAATACATGGAACAGTGTTCTGTAGCCCAGGAGCTGAGGCACAGAACCTGTTGGGCTAGTTCTGTAGCCACATAACAGTGCCCGCAGGCTGCTGGCTGCATCGTTCCTAGTTTCCTACCCTTCTGCTTTCTCGTGTTGCCATCGCCAATTCGCCATAGACATGAATGCGCCCATGTACATGTGTTGGATTGATCTCCCACGCCATTAGTCCCAACGGCCTTTGGGCCTTGTTCTCACGCCCTGATCGGGGGCGCCCAACCCTACATGGTTGGTGGGCCTCCGTCGCACAGCGCTATAAAGGAAAGGTGGGGGCCGGGGCTCGTGGTACGAGGTTCACCGCACCGCCAGACACCCCACCGACATCCTAACCCTAACCCGATCTTGAGAAGGGGCGCTGCCAGCGACGGGAAGCACCACTGACGCCGGCAACACCACCCCGACGCACACGCCGCCGCCAAGGACGCCACTGCACCGACTCCTTCTCTGATGGCGCCAGCGAATGAGACCGCGGCCGCCACTGCTTCCACCACCGTCAGCGCCACTATTTCGACCATCGTCGGAGCGACTGCGCTGACCGCCGCCACTGCTCTAGCTCCCGCCTTCGATGGTCTGCAACCTCTCACTCCCCTTCTCTCTGCCTCTTTGTAGATCGTGTATTAGGATCTTTGATTACTGGGATTCAAGAACATGTACCCCTACTTCACTGTGTACCCGATCTGTTGAACTTGACTCGATTGAGTCCTACAAAATTCAACAATGGTATCGGAGCCACGGTTAGAGAAGAAACCAGATCGGGGTAAGAAATGAAATAAAACTGACCGATCTGATGCGGATCGGGAAAAAGAAAATAGAAAGAAGAACAGAGACACTCGATTTCGAATCGGGCGAAAGAAAGAAATCAAATCGAACCGATTTCAAATCGGTCAAAGAAACCCTAACCCTAGAGAAATCAAAGAGAGGAAGAGACCATCGCCGTGCGGTACTTCCCCATACCCGCACCGGCGTGCGGGATGAAGCCGAGGCCACCCTCGTGGTGCGCGGGTGCAGGGCACCACCGCAAGGCCACTCGACGGCGACGTGCTCAGCCACGGGCGAGCACGTCCGCCGACGAAGGGGCCCGTGGCGGCGTCGATTTCCTCCGGCCACCATGGACGCCATGGCTCCACCGATGCTGCTCCCTCACTCTAGAATCGGCTAGGAGAGGCGGGGGAAGAAGAAATGAAATGAACTTTAGAGTTTCAGGGGGCGGAGGTCAGCTGTCGGTTTTGATCTGGTGAAATCGCCGGACAACCGTCGGATATGATGAACGGCTCATATGCGGCTGCGCTGGGCAGAAACCCTAGCGTGCGTGCTGCTGGGCCACGTTGGGCCGTCTTGGGCCGCTGCAGCGCGCGCTGCTGGCCGGGCCGCGCGCATGGGCGAGCTAGGCCGCGCTGGGCTGAAGTGAAAAGAAAAATTTTTGTTATTATTTTCCAGGAGCAATTTTAATGCATATTTTTTGATGAATTTGAATGATTTTGATACAATTTTTTTCTGTGCAAATTTTATCCAACGATATTTTGCCAGAAAACAGTAAGGACTTAGTGCTTCTGGAAAAATAATAATATGAAAAGATTATTAATGTTTCCGCTGTGCATGATAATTATTGTTCTCTTTGATTAAATTTGAACCAACGGGATAATTTAATTTTAAGAGAACTGATGAATTTTTGATAATTTTGATGAGATTATGATGTTGTTATTTTCTGACCAACGTTGTTAATAACAATATTATAATTTTGATACATGAGAAATTATGCATTAATTTTACTTCTGCCCAATGATGATGTAAAATGTTTGTATGGATGAATTATAAGTTTTAAGTTGATCAACGTTGAGTTAAAGTATGAAATTTTATGTATAAATATTTCGTACTTACTCTGGTGTGGTTTCAGGAGGCAAATGCATTGTGAACATTACCAACATCCCAACACTCAATGGGACCAATCACCGTGTGTGGCGGGAGAAGTATGAATTGGAACTTGCATTGAGAGAGGTCGATTTTGCCATCACCTCACCGTGTCCTACTGAGCCAGAGGACCCAGTGAGAGGTGAAAATGAATCTGACGCTGATTTCGCTACTCGAAAGCGTGATCATGCTGAAATAAGAATGAAATATGACCTTAAACATAGGCAATGGACTCTCTCCAACCGCAAGTGCCTGTTGGTGGCCAAGGCCACCATAGAAGAACAGATAAGGGGCTCAATCCCTGAATGTGCTACTGCCACAGAATATCTTGAGAAAATCAAGAGTCAGTTTATTGGGTCTACCAAGGCCACAGCAAGTTCACTAATTAAGAAGCTTGTGAATGATAAATTTACTGGTGGTAGCATAAGAGAGCATATTTTGAAGATGAACACTACGGCATCTAAGCTAAAGGAAATTAATTTGAAGGAGGATGATTTCTTGATTCATTTGATTTTTGCTTCTTTGCCAAAAGAATATGACACCATCATTATGAACTACAATATGCAGCCTGAAAGATGGGGCATAGAAAGACTCATCTCAATGTGTGCTCAAGAAGAGGAGAGGATAAAGTCCTCACAAGGTGAATCCGCTCATTTTGTGAAGGATAACAAAAGAAAGAACTTTAATGGCAAGAATTCTAAACCACAAGGGAAACCTAAGTGGAATAATGCCTCTTCCTCCAATTCACAGGGAAAGAAACCCCAGGATTCTGAGAATCAGCAGTATGGTGGAGCTGAAAAAGATTAGTGCAAGTACTGCTTCAAGAAAGGACACTACAAGAGGGATTGTCCAGACTTTCTGAAATCTCTGCTAAAGAAAGGTGATGAATTTATTACATTTGTAGATGAATCCCTGTATTTATGTTATGATAAATCCACTTGGTGGGTTGATTTAGGAGCAACTACTCATGTTGCAAATTCCTTACAGGGGTTAAGTGGGACGAGAACCTTGCGAAGAGGAGAAAGAACGATTAAAGTTGCAAATGGAGTGCAAGCCAATGTTGAAGCCATTGGAGTTTTTTCTTTAGAATTGAATAATGGTTTTGTACTTAGACTTAAAGAAGTACTTTATGTTCCCTCTTTGCGTAGAAATTTGATAAGCGTTTCGAAACTTGATGATGATGGAATTGATTGCCACTTTGGTGGTGGCAAGTGTAAGATACTGGTTGATAATAAATGTGTTGGTCTTGCTTTCCGACAAGACAAGCTTTATTTATTATCTCTTGCTGAGAATGCGAACAATGTATGCGATGAGAATGTGAATGATTCCCCATCTGCGAATGTAACTAAGAAGCGGAAGAGAATTGATAATGTCTCTTCGAAATTATGGCATTATCGCTTGGGCCATATTTCGAGGGAGAGAATAGAACGATTGGTTAAGGAATCAATTCTCCCGCACTTAGAATTTTCAGATTTAGAACAATGTGTTGATTGTATCAAAGGAAAGTATGTCAAGAAAATTAAGAAAGATGTCAAACGAAGCACAGGAATTTTAGAAATAATCCACACAGACATATGTGGTCCTTTTCCTGTGAAAAATGTGGATGGTTATGATTCGTTTATAACATTCACAGACGATTACTCTCGTTATGGCTATATTTATCCAATCAAAGAAAGATCGAAAGCGTTGGATAAATTCAAGATATTTAAAGCTGAGGTTGAAAATCAGCACAATAAGAAAATCAAGATAGTACGATCAGCCGAGGTGGAGAGTACTATGGGCGACATACCCCATATGGCAAAATTCCTGGACTGTTTGCAAAGTTCCTACAGGAAAATGGCATAGTTGCTCAGTACTCCACACCGGGGGAGTCTCAGCAGAATGGAGTGGCTGAAAGACATAACCGTACCTTAATGGATATGGTAAGAAGCATGATAAGTTACTCCACATTACCGATTAGTTTATGGATGGAGGCGCTGAAAACTGCCATTCATATACTTAATCGTGTACCAAGCAAGTCGGTGCCTAAAACACCATATGAATTATGGACAGGAAGGGAACCCTCACTCAACCATTTGCGTGTGTGGGGCTGCCCAGCTGAGGCAAAAGTTTTCAACCCGAACATAGGAAAGTTAGACTCCAAGATAGTCAGCTGCCATTTTATTGGCTATCCAGAAAGATCGAAAGGATATCGCTTCTATTGTCCTGACAGACATACGAAGATTATAGAAACAAGACATGCTGTGTTCTTGGAGGATAACATGATCAGGGGGAGCATGATAGCACGAGAAATTAGCCTACAGGAAAAGTGGGTACATGTACCCACTCCGATGGTTGAAGAACCATTCTTCACGCTACCTACTGCTATTGCACCGACAGTGCAGGACACTGTAGTGCCAACACCTGTTGCAAGTTCTCCCGTGGCGACAATGAATGAACATGAGGAACTTGTCCTTGAGGAACCTATCCTTGAGGAACCTATAGAACCAAATGTTGCACATGAGGAAGAACAACAACAGCCCAATGTGGAACAAGTGCCAGAGGCACCTAGAAGGTCTCAAAGAATAAGAATATCAGCTATTACTGATGACTATGAAGTTTATGAAACAGAAGAATTTCAGATGGGGGATGATCCCACCTCATTTGAAGAAGCCATGAGAAGCGACCACTCATCAAAGTGGCTTAAGGCCATGGAAGATGAATTGAAATCAATGAGTACCAATAAAGTTTGGGACTTAGAAAATATTCCTAAAGGAGCCAAAGCAGTAGGTTGTAAATGGGTCTACAAAACAAAATATGACTCCCAAAGGAATATAGAAAGATTTAAAGCGCGACTTGTGGCGAAAGGCTTCACGCAAAGAGAAGGGATTGATTACAATGAGACGTTTTCTCTAGTCTCATGTAAAGATTTCTTTAGAATTATAATGGCACTTATAGCCCACTATGATTTGGAGTTACATCAAATGGATGTAAAGACGGCTTTCCTAAACGGGGATTTGGAAGAAAATGTTTATATGGCACAACCGAAAGGTTTTGTCGTAAAAGGAAAGGAAAATATGGGATGCCGCCTGAAGAAATCAATCTACGGATTGAAGCAAGCTTCAAGACAGTGGTATTTGAAGTTTGATAGAACGATAAAAGGTTTTGGGTTTAAAGAAAATGTTGAGGACAATTACGTTTATGCAAAGTTCAAGAATAGAAAGTATATATTCCTAATTTTGTATGTGGATGATATCTTACTTGCTAGTAGTGATATCAATCTACTAATGGAAACGAAGAAATTCTTGTCCTCAAACTTTGATATGAAAGATCTCGGTGAGGCCTCATTCATTTTGGGAGTAGAGATTCACCGAGACAGGAGAAAGGGGGTTCTAGGATTATCGCAAAAGGCATACATAGAAAAGATCTTGAAGAAATTTAGTATGCATGCGTGCAGTCCTTCACCTGCTCCTATAGTCAAGGGCGATAGATTTGGGGAACATCAGTGTCCCAAGAACCAATATGAAATTGACCGAATGAAAGCGGTACCGTATGCTTCAGCTGTTGAAAGTTTACAATATGCTCAAGTGTGTACACGCCCTGACCTAGCTTTTGTTACCGGATTACTTGGCAGATATCAAAAGAATCTAGGAATTGAACATTGGAAATTAGTAAAGAAAGTCCTGCGTTATTTGCAGGGTACGAAAGGCCTCATGCTTATGTATAGAAGATCTGATTCCCTGCAGATAGAGGGGTATTTAGATCCTGATTATGCGGGAGAAGAAAGAAAATCCACGTTAGGATATGTATTTACTCTCGCAGGAGGGGCTATATCATGGAAAAGCTCCAAACAAACCATAACCACATCCTCGACAATGTATGCCGAGTTTGTAGCATGCTATGAGGCAACGGGGCAGGTGAATTGGCTGAAGAAATTCATACCCGGATTGAAAGTGATTGATAATATAAATGAACCACTGAGGTTATATTGTGATAACAACCCAGCGGTACAGTATGCTCACAACAATAGGTCAAGTGGTGCTGCCAAACACATTGACATAAAGTACTATGTTGTGAAAGATAAAGTTCGGGATCATATAATAAATCTTAAGCATATAAGTATAGAGAAAATGCTCGCGGATCCGCTCACAAAGGGCTTACCACCCAACGTGTTCAGAGAACACGTAGCCGGCATGGGTTTAAGGAAAAGCCTATGATTCCCGAACATACGAAGGGCCCAAAGAAAGTTTACATTTCAAAACGGAGAAGTGTATTGTGGCTGTTAGTCTAACGGCACTAATTGCTGTGACGATGGGACAGTTCTATGCACTAATCTGTGATGAAATAGGATGGAAGCAAGAAAAATATGAATCGAAAGTTTTGAGTAAGAATTAAAGAACGAAGAAAGTGATGAGAGATTAAGGGGGAGAATGTTGGATTGATCTCCCACGCCATTAGGCCCAACGGCCTTTGGGCCTTGTTCTCGCGCCCTGATCGGGGGCGCCCAACCCTACATGGTTGGTGGGCCCCCGTCGCACAACGCTATAAAGGAAAGGTGGGGGTCGGGGCTCGTGGTATGAAGTTCACCGCGCCGCCAGACACCCCACCGACATCCTAACCCTAACCCGATCTTGAGAAGGGGCGCTGCCAGCGACGGGAAGCACCACCGACGCCGGCAACGCCACCCCGACGCACACGCCGCCGCCAAGGACGCCACTGCACCGACTCCTTCTCCGATGGCGCCAGCGAATGAGACCGCGGCCGCCACGGCTTCCACCACCGTCGACGCCACTACTTCGACCGTCGTCGGAGCGACTGCGCCGACCGCCGCCACTGCTCCAGCTCCCGCCTTCGATGGTCTGCAACCTCTCACTCCCCTTCTCTCTGCCTCTTTGTAGATCGTGTATTAGGATCTTTGATTACTGGGATTCAAGAACATGTACCCCTACTTCACTGTATACCCGATCTGTTGAACTTGACTCGATTGAGTCCTACAAAATTCAACAGTACGATGTCCTTTTGGTGCACGTAAACTCTGTGCACTGCATGTACGAGGCACTGATTCATGCACAACGTAGCTCGTAGCATCAGGTAAGTTCTGTAATAATCACTGGTAGTTCGTTAAACAGGCAAACAAACTTGGGACTAATTCTTGTGCTGTGGTGCAGCATCTCGTTACAAAGATGAGAGGCTAAGGTGGGATTTGTTCAGATAGTTCCTTCAGTACTCATTAGTAGTACAAATCAACAAACACGACACTGCAAATTAAACCAGACAAACCAGTACTACAAACTACTAGCTAGGAGCCACAAGCAACATAATTAAGCAGAGCCACTGATCACACTGACAGTAAGGAACATTTCAGCAACTACTAGTCAGACGAGAGTACATCTCATCGGTACAGGCAGCCCCTGTACGCCGGCGTCCAGTAGTCCATGGCAGTCCCGTCCCGGTAGACTTCAGGGGTCCACGAGACAGGGACCAAGCAGAGCCCTCTGTCCCTCAGGTCGTGCTCTGCCTCATCTCCGCCCTTGCTCGTCTCTGCAGCAGCATGATCTCCCCATGGAAGCTGGTTACCCTGAAACAAGCGGCAACAGCAGCTGGTGTGAGTGAGAATGATTCTGCAATCCTCTCGGATAACGACGGAGGCATCTGGAACCTCGATCTGTACCTTGCTCCTGCTCGAATTCGTGTACGGCTCGCTGAGTAACTGCACGGAGAAAGAAAAAGCAGGAGGCCGTCAGCTGCATGCGTGCGTTAGCCCCAACTGAATGAGAAAGAAAGAAAAGCAGGAGGTCGGCCGTCTTGCGATTGCGACAGGCAACCATGCAAGCAGGCGCTGTCCTTTTCTCATGTCTTGGTGGTGTGTGTGTGGTGTGGGACACGACGGGATGAGAACATTCTTTATGTTCTTCTGGGCCATGACTAGGAAGTCCACCGATGAAAAGGGGGTCCAATTAGGTCAATATCATATGTGGAACCAGCTATACATCGGTCGCTGAAAGCCTGAAACGATTCATTGTATCTCTGAAGATGCGTGGCTCTGTGTGAGTGTATGTACATTGCCTAACTGTAGTACACTCTCTTTTTACTACTAATGCCAGGATGAGCATAGGGATATTTTACTTTTCTGTGGAAGCTTTTATAGTTAGGTCAAAATGAGCAGAGCAAGCAATGCAGGGGATTTGGGGGAATGGACTTATTTACCTGTACTTGTTCATGCAGAAACTTGATGTACTTGATCGTTTCAAACAGCACTGATGCTGTATCAGTCTGAAAACACGGTGCGATTCATAAGAAAACAGTCTGAAAAGCCAATTTTGAAACAAATTATAAACCATATGCTAGTACCTTCCCAAATGGTGAAACGATCTGTTGCAATGCTGTGATCTTCTCTCCTATCTTCACTTTAGGCACTTGTTGCTGCATTTTTTTTTTCAAATCATCATTTCGTTGACATGCGAAGTGGAAATGATCTACCAGACTACCAATTTCACGGATAACTTTAGTATCTCATTTTTCATCTTCGTTGTTACCTTGGGAGGAGATGGTTTAGAGCCCTCTTGCTTAGACTTCTTCACGGTGCTCGCCCTTTCTTCTGATGGCCGCTTCTTTCGATCACTCGCCGCTCCACTGCCACTGCTGCTGCTCCTTTCCTGCAAGCAACACATCCAAATACATTTCACATGTTTATTTATTAAACACACATGGTTGACGAACAACTGCCATATGCATCAACAAATTCATTGCTCACTGGCATGAATATAATGGCATGCATGTTCATATCTTACCGACACAATATCCGGCTCTTGTTTACTGCTTTCAGTGAGATTGCTGGATCTCAGGTATGGTTGCGCTGACGATGTCGATTCCGCGGTTGATCTGCTGTAACCACCGAAAGAACTGAGATCCGGCAAGGTCCTCATGCCAAAAGGGCTAGTTTCCAATGCTCGACTCCCCTGGCAAATCTTGTCGAGTCCTCCTGTGCCTGAATAGTCCAAGCTAGCATGCATGCCAACGCTAGCATTTGAACTCAGTTGCTGAAGAAAGGAAGCCATGGCCGGGGCTGCATCAAGTTCTTGCTGCTGGCTGCCGCCTTCCTTCATCTGATGGTGGTCGGCGGCGGCGTAGGAGTACCGCGGCGTGCAACCCACCATGTCCATCCCCTGCTGGTGCATACCAGTAGCACTCCCGAAGAACAGCGGCGAGCCGGCGGTGACCTCGTACTTGATCGGTGCAACATCAGAGCCTGCCCCGAATCTTGCTGACAGCGCCTGCGCGGCGTAGTGACCGGCGGGGACGTCCTCGAACATCTCCTGCGTCACGTTCTTCGACGCGAGCAGATCGAGGAAGTTCTCCTTGTAGCATGTGATGTTGCTTCTGAAAGCATAAACCGTCGTGTGTTATGTTAACCTACATGATTTTCACAGCAAAGAAACATGCGATAGCTAGATCGTCGTTGCTATAAGGCCATGCATGCGTATGTACTCACTGTTCGCCGTGCTGGCTCCATGCATGGCGGTGGACGGTGTGCTCCCCCGCTACCGGAAGGCGCATGCCGGGCGACGATGAGCCGGCGTCGGTGGCGACGGCCGAGCTGGCGCCGAGGAGCGCCGTCGTAGTCCCGTCGTAGGGGCTCCAGGAAGGGAAAGAAGACGCCGGCGACGAGGTCGTCTGCAAGGCCGTCGCATGTGCCGGCTGGTGATACTCCCACATGGTGTTAGCCGCCGGCGGTGAAGTGGACGAGCTGCGGCGCCTGCACACGGACACGGCCGACGACTCCTGCGCCTCTAGGTCGGTGGCTGATTCCTGCGGTTGGTGCTGGGGCATGAAATACTGGAGGCGGTGGAGGTGCACGGCGTCGCCTGCCTGCAGGTGCATCGCATGTGTCTACGGGCCGTGGACCAAAGCTGATTTGTGTGGGGGCCTATTTTGTAGGGCGTCCTTGGAATATTTTCCGGTGGTTTTTTTTAGGATGATATGCTGCCGTCACCGTGATGCGAGCATGCGGCAAGACATCATTCAGAATTTTGGGGTCCCCTTTTCAGTTTTCAAATATATAACATGATCAAAGGTGCAATATATAGTACAATGTTTTTTACCAAGAGGGTAGTATATATAGCGATCTGATGCTTCTGTGGCTTCTAACCAAGATTTTCTTGTGAAATCTCGACCCATTACTATTAAGTAGAGGTGAGGCCAGGTCGCCAATGCCTACTTTGAAGCGGCACGCAGAACACATGTCATCGAAGCTTATAGTTGCATTTCACTGGCTCGGAGTGGGTTATTCGCCCCGAATAGTTCTGACGTTAGTCTCATCAATCACAAGTATTTCTTCATTCTTAGATGTAGTCTTTTTTCCCTTAATTTTTTAGATAAAGCATATAAGAATCTGGACTCTATATCCAAATAGGTTATATATATAGCAAAAAAATTACACGAGTTCTTAGGCTCAAAGCCTCACAGCTAAGAAACATAAAACAGAGCTAAAAAATGCTAGTGCTAGAAAGACTAAGCTTCAGAACTTTTTCTCCTTCCTTGCTTTCAACATGTTTTGTCCTTGTATATCGCACGTCTTAAACAAAGGAACGAAACTAAAGTCCCTATCCTAATCCGACTTCACTATCCAAACTTGCTGCAAAATTATAACATCATGGCCTCCACAGCGAATCTTTTTTTCTTGATACGTCACGAGAAGGTTATAAGGTTTTGCTGCAGCAGTGGAAGAATACATCTACTTCAATTCATGAAGATCCCAGCACGGTCGCAAATGGCCAGCGTTGGGCAGAACAGAATAAAGGCAAGTCTGAATTCTTCAGTGAGATGGCAGTCATAACTAAGCATCTTTCTGTCTTTTGTATCTTAGATGATGGACGACTGAAACCGATGGTCTACGGAAGGTGCTTGCAATAGCTCACATGAAGTAACTATATAGGGGGTTTCAGGCGAAACTGACACCCAAATTTTGTCTAGGCACCATTAGGATCCAACATCCAAGTCAGTTCGGTCACCATTAGGATCCCAGACAGTTCGGTCACCACAAATGCACGAACTTTGTTCTCTAACGAAAAGCATCCTCTGATACTCTCCACCCTGCCAACTGCATCCTCCTCCGAAAACGTCATTATTGTCCTGCACCGAATGATTCCAGCAACGGCAAGGTAGATGCTGCTAGTGCACGAGTACCAGTAGTGTTAGGATATGTCTCCGAGGGTAGCATAGCATCTACGCCATTCATGCCGAGTAAAAGGAGCCACTCACCACTGAAGCGTCCAATCACGTCACCACATAATTCGATCATACCAATCCCAGCTGACTTTTTCCCTCGGCTTTCACTATAACCATGGCCGGTGTTTATCATCGCTAAATGAAGCAACAGACATCATAACTCAGCTTGGACCGTTAGAAAGCGAGGGAATATTCCTAGACAACAGTAATCAGTGCCACTACGCTTTATAGTCTTGCTGCTACTTGAGTGGGTCAGCATTCAGAAGCTTGAAAATCTTCGATCATTGACCCCCCCAGAAAACAAAACCTCTGTCGTTTACGCATAGTTCCCTACGCTGTCACTGCACTGCGTGCGCCACCTTGCCCTGCTCCTTTTACTCGGCAAGCAGCACTGGAGCAGAGTTTGCAGTGCAGCGGAAAGGGCTCCCTCGCCTGTAGCTGTAGGGTTGGTGAGCGACGGTGGTGGCACTGGCAGTGGACGATCGAGGGCAGGGTTTCACGGCTGCAATCACTTGATCTCTGACTCCTTTGCGTCACATAAGGTGTGTCAATGCCAGGAAAGCATGGAGCTGCAATCTGAACACAGATGAAAATCAACAGCGGGTCAGCTGCGGAAAGGGGAACAGGCAAACAGCATAATATTTTGTTGCCTTTACATAATTGAGGACACCCCATCTCTTGTGAAGCAAGTGGTTTGGTCCTAAATACATGATCAATTGAGTATACTGTATATATTATGACCGCACATAACACTCAATAACAGAGCATGTGCTAACAGTAAGGGATCAGTTTTTTTTTTAAAGCAGGAACGTAGGAACATTCGATCAGATGCGAAAATTGATTAGCAAGCAGATGGTGTGGTGCCTAAGTCTATCATTGAGTAATATATGGGCAACGTAAAAATGAAACATGTGACCTTATTACTAAAGTAGCACTCTGCATATTTCCACTGAAAAGAAACTGCAGAGCTTTCTTCTACAGCAAGAGAGGTCTGCTAATGTAGTGATATCATATTCAGGTTTCAAATAAAACTGTTACTTGAGACCTTTTTTTTGGACGCGCAGGACTGTTACTTGAGACTGAAATCTGATAACAGAATGCTGAGGCTGTACATACTTTTTCATCTAAGACTGAGCAGTCGGCTAGTGCGACTATTACCGAATAATGATACTCAAATTGAAACACAAACTGACCACTGGTATATTTCACCACCGATTGGACTCTGGCACGTGGCCACGTAAAAGGGAATATAGTGGACTACAAGCTCAAAACGTGTCCCATCGAAAGCAGCATGCTTCAGATAGCCTTTCTTCAAATCAATGATATCCTGGACCCCCACTAGATTCTCGAAAAAAAAACAATTGAGGACAGGCCAGGAATTTATTTATTTAGCAAAGGAACTTCAGTGGGAACCAGAATTGCTCATGACACTTGTCAGTATCAGAACATTTGGTCTGTGCTCAAATGGCAGAATGACCACTCTCATATGTTAAAATGCAGAAACGATACAGTACTTTATTTCAAGAATTTTAGACTTGCAAGAGTGGTGGCTTCCCACCAAAATTAAGGCAACATCCACTTCGGGTATAAAATCCTTACAAAACTCATCACTGATCACCTCCCTGATCTAACCCATATATATTGGCACTTTTAACAATTGAAACAGAGGATGGGGAGGTGTGCGCCAATAATACTGAGTAATCTAATTGTCCTCTGGGGTCAGCTACCTGTATTTGGCTTTCTCCTCCACCTAAAGGAATGTTGTGAGAGGGACAGTAGCAAAACTTTTCAACCTGCTCGTTTAGCAGGGGATAAACATAGGACCACATTGTGTTTGCAATACCTCTAAGGTGTCTCCATTCATGGTGCAGGGGACCCATTCCGCACTCTGGGTAGTTTTCTGAGAAAAGCATGGCCATGAGAATTTTCCTTCCAAGGCTCAAAGTTAACAGCGTCAAATGGTGATTGGAGGTGAGATGTCAAACCAAGTGGGGCGGAAAAGTTTTCAACTTGAATTTTGACAAGAGGCAGGAAGAATCACCCTCCCTACTCTATCCACATTTACAATATGGTTAAGACCATTACTTCAGGTCCATCACGCCTGCTAATAAAGCTTCTCAAGTGGTAATATTATATGCGCATGAATGACTACATGAGGACCCAACCTTTAGGAAAGTTAGAGAGACAAAACAGGGATAGGCAGCATTAAGCACGCGCATCATATATTCTAAATAGAAGAGGGAAAGCGCATTAGGAGTATGCTCTGTGTACGGTGGTCTGGATGGCAGGCGGGTTAAGGAGTTCCTTTGTTTACTCCAAGTTGACTCTCACTGAAATCTGTCAACCACTAGAATAATATAAGAATAGAAGCTCGAAGGGGAAGGACAGACAGCTTGCTCACGCTCAATTTGAAAGATGTCATGCGTGAAGGTTGCCCACTAGTGACCCGAACAGGTTGGTGGACGGTGACAATGATAGGTGAAAATAACATGCACCAATGAGAATTGCTGGTCTGTGTTCATTATGGTTGTAGTTGTAGGTTAGTCTTGGACTCTTCTTGAGCCTTTTCTGACGTGATATGGGGTAACTAAGTCAAAGGCATCGATAACTCTGCATGGGAAGATGATAGTCAAAATGCCAGTCCTGTCTCTTGAAATGTCATAGGGTGGATCTTGCCTTGGTCAGAATATAAATAAAAAAGAAGATAGTGGCTTCAGCTTCATCACCAATTATCCCTTGAAGGTGAAATTGTACTATAGGACAAAATAGCAATTCATAATACAATGGAATTGCCAGATCAATTTTGTGAACACAATCTAGCTATGCTCCTATAATGCTTTATAAGGATCAATCCCATTGGCAGGGACGTGCCGGTAAAAGTTTAGGCCCTGTTCTAAACTCTAAAATAGGCCCTAATGGTCTAAAAAATAAAACGTGACTCGAGATTCTCTAGCTACCTAGCGGAGACGTGACTCAGTGAGTTGGATCGGATCGGAGTAGCCAGACGGATGAACAAATAGTATAGATGAAACTAAATAGTGCCAAATAAAAAGAAATGTAGCAGTTTCTAGAGTTGACATAGGCACTGATCATGAACTCCGCACAGAAAAGTTAACACAAAATATTGATTACTGATTAGTGATTACTGATCACTGATCAGCTGTGGATAAAAACAATTACTGATTAGCTATAATTTTGAGGCCCCGTACCATCGCATGGCTCGCACGCCCCCGTGCACGGCCCTGCCCATTGGCAGCTGGTTTAAGCAGCATATAAGTATGCTGCATGCACAACTGAAGAAGTAATAATTTTTTTTTTAGATAATGGATAAAATATCCGGCTTCATCTACCCGAGGGTAGAATCAGGCCAATTATTACAAACACCAAGTCCAAGACCCTTGCCCAACTCAAAAACTTAGAGGGCCACAAAACATCCAAAATGATAACAAAGTTGACACCGAAGAGATCTTGACAAACGCTAACCAATAAATCTGTTCGATAACTATCCATTGGAACTAAAGAAGTGAAGCGTGGACGTCTCTAAATGTTGCCCCGCAAGAAGAAGCTGAAGACCAAGCTCCTCACGCCGCTGCAGCTTTGCCCATTGCCGTAGCCAGTAAGTTCCCCGGAATAGAACCTGCAAAAAAATTTTTGGTCTGCACTTGTCAAAGACTACCTCATTTCTTGTTATCCAAATGGTCCAACATAAAGCTGAAGCTGCAGTTAAAAACAATGAATTGTAAAGCTTACTACCCCGTTTTGACCAATTAACAAAAAGATCATCTATACTCAGTGGGGGTGGTAATCCAAACATGAGATGAACAGCGCGCCATAAGAATTTAGCGTATGTACAGTGGAAAAAGAGATGTTGGATCGTTTCTGGACAATGGCAAAAAGCACAACTTTTGTCACCATTCCAGTTACGTCTAGCAAGGTTATCCTTAGTTAAAATCACACCTCTCTTTAAATACCACAAAAAAATTCTAATCTTTGATGGGATCTTAACCTGCCAAATATCTTGTGACACCCTTACCCCATTGTTAATTAACGCAGCATACATAGATCTCACTGAAAAGGTACCTGATGAATTAAGTGTCCAGCGAAATTTGTCCCTTTCCCCCTGTAAGTTATAAAACTAGATGTCAAGAGAAAACAAAAAAGTTACCTGGAGATAGCAGAATGCTACAGCCCAGCTTCTTGCACCTTCTTGAAATTGAAAGTATGTTAATTAGGCGAACGCTATTATCAGCATTTCCAAAGAATGGTTCCAGAAATGTTTAAAAGTTAAAGCTGAACAAGAATTAGATGATACTGGAAACATTAATCCAATCAACTGGGAGAAGCAGTTTATCACCAGCTACACAGCAAATATAGTATTTTATTCAAGCTATAGGAACATTTAGTATGGGTAGGGGAAATAACACTAAGACCTTTAATTCTATAATAGATGATGCAGCAGCAAAATAGAACCACTGGGATGATGCTCCAGTGAGAAAAATATTACAAGAAAGAATAATAGCACAACAAACATCAGTGTTCTTGGAGACCATGGGAACTACCAGATATCTACTTCAGTCAAAACCTGATATTATCTTTATAGAATCCATGTTTGAATTTCAGATTTGGCATATTTGACATTGTTATCGTAGATTTCACTCTGCAGAAGTTGTTGTGTTGTTCTTCTACAGGTTTGCTACGTAATCTAGTTTGTACAAATGTTGAGTAAACATTAAACAAGGAAACATGTTGACGCCATAGAAAATATATTTAAGTCGGCAAAGAAAATAATGCAAAGCTTATAGAACTATATAAAGCATATAATGCTGGTTGTGGTATGTAATGCTGACGGTTGTGCTATTGATCAATAGCAGTATTAAACAGTATACAGAAACATAGTAGACATCTATTGCTCTAAATCTTCCATGAATATGTATTGGAAATTACATCACTAGATCAGAAGAACTTTCTTAAATAAACGAGCAATGTTTGTAGAAACTTATGGTCAGCACTGTGTCTAATAAAAAGGCCAGATTGGCCATCATAACAAAAGAAGATAGCCCACCAACATTTGGGTACTAAATAAGGACTAGAACCAAAATTTATATCTTATATTAAACTAAAAGAACAAAGTACTAGTATACCAGGTTGGCTCAATAAGGATAAGATTACACACAAAATTGCCACCTTAAGATTCATTGAGTGATACAAAATTGAAGAAAACGTGTTAGGAAAGTAATAGATTTGCAAATGAGAAGACGGTCCTATCAACTGCAAAACAAATATAGCCTGATGTTTAGGTGAGTAGGTGACTCGAATGGGTCCTTGATATTTCTCAAGTCTTGATGATCTCATTTCAGGACTTGGCAATTCAGGTTTAGGTAACAACCTGTCAACCTATCAGTTATAAAGTATATTATTAAGCCATTAAGCAAAAAAGGACTAAGAATGAATTACTGAAACAACTTTTGCATACAAATACAGAATTTATTTTGTATATCAAGACAAATATCTTATAGTAAAAAAGATTAGGCTAACTAAGAAAGTACTTTTAATATAATCTTAAAAAAAAAGAGATCTGGAGGTGATGCATAAAGCACCCCCAAGTATGGCCCCGTTCGCGTGCCCTTAAACCCGACTTTGATCTGCTTCTTTTTTCATCTGGAACGGTGTTTTCCTCTCACAAATTCCTCTAGATTCCTCCAAGCGAACGAAAGGAAAATTTGAGAAAGCTCCTGGTTCCTAAGATCCAACCCCCTAAGAAAATACAGCACTCGAAAGGAAAATATGTTCCTGTAGTATGGATATTAAATTTCCTATCCAGAACTAAATATCGATTCACCAGCAAAAACTATTGCAACTCCACCAGCCATTGCACCTAGGACCACAAAAGCATAGTGCCCGTGACAACACCTGGATCTGAAATAGAATAGTGATTATAATTAACAAAAAAGAGAAACAGTAGTAGTATTGAAAGTGGGCTGTGGACAAATACAAATATTTGATGGTAAGAGTTTCCATGTTTGGAACAGTACTTTATTTGATGGTACAGTTGTGCAGGCCAACTCATATGCTGTTACTGTAAAGATGCTGAGTAGAATTGATGGTAAGAGTTTCCATGTTACTAATATATATGGCCCTTCCCACTCTCCTGAGAAACTTGGTTTTGTTACCTGGCTGATGAATTTAGATACTCCGAGTTTGATGATTGGATCCTTGGGGGGGATTTTAATCTGATTAGACATCCTGAGAACAGGAACAAGTCAGGAGGAGATCTTGGGGAAATGAACATGTTTAATCAACTCATCACAGACCTTGATCTCATTGAAATACCATTCAGTGGTAGAAATTACTCCTGGAGTAATATGCAGTCTGATCCTCTCCTCATTAAGCTTGACTGGGTTTTTACTTCCTCTAGCTGGGCCTTGTCCTTCCCTGCTACTTATGTCCAACCCCTGTCCAAACCAGTATCTGATCATATACCTTACACAGTCATTATTGGAAGTCATATACCCAAATCAAATATGTTTAGATTTGAAAATTACTGGGTTGATCATCCTGGGTTCTTGGATACTGTTAAGCTTCATTGGAACAGCTCACCTTTTTTTGCCAATGCAGCCAGGAACCTGTCAACAAAACTGAAACAGGTGAGAGCTGGACTTAGAAGCTGGAGCAAAACTCTGTCCAAAGTAAGTAAATTGATCTACAATTGTAACTGGGTTCTTTTACTGCTGGATGGCTTAGAAGATCAAAGACCCCTGTCAGATTTGGAAATTTCTTTCAGAAGACTTGTCAAGTCACACCTTGCTAATCTCTTGGAGTCCAAAAGAACTTACTGGAAGCAGAGAAGCACAATAAGATGGATCAACTTAGGAGATGAAAACACTCATTTTTTCCACACAATGGCTACTATATCACACAAGAGAAACTTCATTGTCAGCCTTACTAATTTAGATGGCACACCTGTCATAGATCATGAACAGAAAGCAAATCTGGTTTGGGCAGCCTTCAAGCAAAGGCTTGGAATCAGTGAATTCCATAACATGGCATATGATCTGAACTCTCTATTGAACCAGCATGATCTGGAGCACTTGAATGGAAATTTTACACAGGATGAAATTGATCTGGTGGTCAAAAACCTACCCAACAGCCATGCTCCTGGACCTGATGGCTTCAATGGCCTCTTCATCAAAAAATGTTGGCATATCATAAAGGACGACTTCACAAGATTGCTAAAAGACTTTTGCTCTGACAACATTGATCTGAAGAGTATTAACTCCTCTGTCATTGCACTCATCCCCAAGAAAGACAACCCTGAGAGCATTGATGACAATAGACCAATTTCTTTGCTGAACTATTCATTAAAATGCATCACAAAGATCCTGTCAGACAGACTCCAATCAGTTATCCTTGATCTGGTCCATCCAAACCAATATGGATTTATAAAGGGCAGAACCATACAAGACTGCTTGGCCTGGACATTTCAGTTCTTACACATCTGTCATCAGTCAAAAAAGGATATTGTCATCCTGAAATTGGATTTTGAAAAGGCCTTTGACAAGCTTGAACATCCTGTTATTTTGGAGGTGCTTAAGCCAAGCCCAGTAAGCAATCACTTTTAAATTCTTGGAGAGATAGCTTCATTGTATAGGCTCAGTTCTTTTCTTTTTGGGCTTGTAAGCCTTGTAAATCTTCTGTAAATACCATTCTTTCATTTAATAGAAAAGCAAAAAAATATAGGTAGGGGATTCCCCTGCTGATTCGGTCAAAAAACAAATACAAATATCAGTTGTGCAGGCCAACTTAAAAATAAAGGCTTCCCTGATAGGCCGGTTCAATGGATACACAACATCCTGAGTTCAGGTACCTCCTCAGTTATACTCAATGGCATACCTGGGAAACCATTTGAATGCAAAAGGGGGGTAAGGCAAGGGGACCCTTTATCCCCCCTCCTCTTTGTTCTAGCAGCTGACATCCTTCAGTCTATTGTTAACAAGGCCTGGCACAATGGGGTTCTGAAACATCCACTCTGTGACAACTTTGGAGATTACTATCCTATTGTCCAATATGCAGATGACACCATCATGATTCTACCTGGTGATGCAAGAATCCTTTTCAATCTAAAATGTCTGCTGAGATCTTTCTCAGACTCTACTGGGTTACATGTGAATTTCAGTAAGTCCTTTTTGGTTCCTATCAACATCAGTGAGTCAAAAACTCATCACTTGGCTAACACATTTGGATGCAAAGTAGGTGACATGCCATTTACCTATCTTGGTCTTCCTCTTGGAACCACCAAACCTACTATACAAGAATTCTCCCCTTTGCTTACAAGAATAGAAAGAAGGATGAATGGTATCAGCAAATTCTTATCCTACAATGGTAGACTGATTATGGTCAACTCTGTTCTATCTGCTCTGCCTACCTTCTACATGTGCAGCTTGAAAATTCCTCCTCAAGTCATCAAACAAATTGATCTATACAGGAAACACTGTCTATGGAGCAAAGGAGATATAAGCAGAAAAGGCACATGCTTAGTTGCATGGGAGACAGCCTGCAAACCTAAGAACCAAGGAGGTCTAGGTATCATTGACATAGAAAGTCAAAATAATGCCCTTCTGATGAAACATTTGGACAAGTTTTACAAAAAGGCTAATTTGCCTTGGGTAACCCTAACTTGGGACAGGTTTTATTCCAATACCCAGACACCACCACATCTCAGAAGCCCAGTAGGCTCTTTCTGGTGGAAAGATATCTTCAAGCTTTTTGACAGCTACAAAGGCTTTTCGATTTGTTATCCTAACAGAGGAAACACTATTGCTTTCTGGGGAGACAACTGGGCAGGATACAGTCTAAAAGCGAATTACCCACAGCTTTTTTCTTTCACTCGAAAACCAAAATGCTCTATAAGGTTTTTTCTTGAACAAGAAGTTGACAGGATCTTCAGTTTGCCCCTTTCTCAACAAGCTGCTGGACAACTTGAAGAAATTGAAACTATGCTAGGTGATAGAGACTGGGATGAAAACACACAGGATGCTTGGTCTTATTCTTGGGGTAACTAAAAATACAGTAGCAAGAAAGTTTACAATCTGTTAATGGGCAGCTCTGAAGTCTCTCCTCTCTTCTCTTGGCTTTGGGCCTCCTGCACTTTGGGTAAGCACAAATTCTTCTTTTGGCTGTTGATCAGGGATAGATTAAATACAAGAAATCTCTTGAGAAGGAAAAACATGGACATTGATGACTACAACTGTGTTTTGTGTAATGGGGGACATGAGGAGACAAGCTTCCATCTCTTCTTTGAATGCAGTTTCAGTCAGAGCTGCTGGAGCTCCATTCCCATCACCTGGAACCTGAAACTGCCTTCACTGGACATGGTCATTGATGCCAGGTCCAGCTTTGGCAATGTGATCTTCAGAGAAATATTTATAACAGCCTGCTGGGTAATTTGGACCTCCAGAAACGCAGTAATCTTTGACAATGCTCAAGGTGATATCAACCAGTGGAAAAGGAAGTTTAGAGATGAACTTGGCCAAGTGTGTACTAAAGCCAAGCCCAGTAAGCAATCACTTTTAAATTCTTGGAGAGATAGCTTCATTGTATAGGCTCAGTTCTTTTCTTTTTGGGCTTGTAAGCCTTGTAAATCTTCTTCTGTAAATACCATTCTTTCATTTAATAGAAAAGCAAAAAAATATAGGTAGGGGATTCCCCTGCTGATTCGGTCAAAAAACAAATACAAATATCACATGAAGAAGACAATGAGGGTATAAATCACAAACTGGAACAACACTTATATGCCACGACATGAATCACATTGTCACTGTAAATCCGATTCATATTTAAGAATAAGAATTAATCTGATGTCTCAGTTGATCCACATCTGCCAGTTACAGACAAGTAAATTTTTTTATCATGCTAATTTCTACGAGCAAAGTTAGCTTAAAAAATAAATTATACTGTACGAGCAAAGGAGGAACAGAAATACAGATTAGCAGGAGCAGTGGGAAATCTGGAGCGGACATTTGGAATTGCAAAATAGGAGCCACACGGTCAAGTTGATCTCACTGCTAGATTTTACTTATACAATGGTGTTGGTAGATCAGTGTAGGGGAGGAATGGGTGCTGCTCTAAATATCGCTTGCCAAATCAAATCTGCTCAAACTAGAAACCGAGCAATTTGGTCAGACAAGACAACCAAAAGAGCCATTACAGAGATTGCCTTACCAGTTACCACCACTCGGGGCAGCAGCCGAGCCGCGGCCTCCCTCGCAGCGCACGACGCACGCGGGTCATCGGGCGTCGCCCCCTCGTGTAGCCGTCGCAGCCGACGGGCCGACCGGCGGAGTCCGTTTGAAGCAGGGTGGCATACTGGCATGCGGAATCCGTGGGTTCCGCGGAATGAAGCTCCCCTTCGATAGGCGGCGGACGCGGTGGTCGGTCTTCGCGGGCGCGGGTCGTGGTGGTGCGCTGCTTGGGAGTTTGGAGTTGGACTTGGGAAGTTGGGACTCTCGGGTGGGAAACCGATGCTGTCACGCCGTTGCCGGTTGCTCCGTCGCCCAGTCGGGATGCGCCGTTGCCAAGCTCCCGCTGGCTGCATTGCAGCCTCGCTTGCCGGGCGCCACCGGTCGCTCCTGCTGGCTAGAGCGCCGCGCCGAGGCCGGGACAGAGCGAGGTGCTCTATTGGTGGCTGGCGGCGTGGGAAAGATTTTGTTATCTCGGACTCAATAAGCGCGTCTCACTTAATTTAACACTCGATTAGCTTGCTTTTCAGAAATTATCAATACCCAACGTGCAAATTATTTTGGTTTAGGTGTTTTTCTCTTTTATATATATATATATATATATATATATATATATTTATTTATTTCCCCTTTCATTTTCAGCTGACAAGAAATTCCAAATCTGTCCGTACCTTATGCTCGCAATGTTCGTTCTTTCCTTCCCGCTCCTCTCAGCTATCGCAGCAGCCTACAACCTGCAGCCTTCTGCTCCCTCCTCCGTTCCGAATTACTGCATAATACAATTTGGTTTTCTAGATATATGCATTTAGATATAATATACATCTAAGTACATAATAAAAAAATTACATATCAAAACGTCTTATAATTTAGAATAGAGGGGGAAGTTGACTCCTTTTTGTGACCAACTGTCATTGCCTAGGCTCATACACTGCTAGCGCCACACAACACGTGCTCGTAGAATAAGTGGGTCGAGAATTGGATGCTAAATTTAGTGAGACGTGAAGATTAAGTTCCAAATAACAAAGATCTCTGAGGACTGAAAGAAAGTGATACCTCGATTCTTTTGTCAATTTCTTGGGTAGTGTCCAGCGGAGGAGGTGTCTTGTGTCTTGAAGTTGTGCCTTGTGAAGGCGCCGATGCTAAGCAGTCTGTTCGTTTGGTCGTATTTGGTTTATAAGCTATGACTTATTAGCCAACGAATAATATTTTTCTCTCATACCAAACCAGCCAACGGTACTTTCAGTCATGACTTATAAGCCAAACCACGGGTGTGGTTACACAAAAGGCTGTTGTGCCATGCCACACTAGAAAATCTTAGGAAAAGCGAAAACGGGTCTCCCTCAATCAAAAAATCATTTATTTTTGCTCCTCTATCTATCTTTTAAAACCTTCTGTCGACAATTTTGACAACGGTTTAGCTAACGTGACGCACACCGGTCTGGAAGATCAAATGGACTTTATAAAAAATATAAAAACATTTTTTTTAAAAAATATCTAAATATTTTCCTTGAGAGTTATGTAATTAAAAACCCCAAACTTGATTTATCTTAAAAAATTCGTACACATTTTATTTTTGGTTGAAAAATATGAAACTAGTCTCAAACATTTTATATAAAATTAGGATTTATCTTATAGTGTCTAGCTTGGAATTGTTTTGAATTGTATAAAGTATCTTTTTGTGTTTATTTGCTAGTATATGCTCTTATTATCTGATATCATTAATTTCAAATGATTTCGAAGACAACACATATGTCATGTGGCCACGTCATACTTAATCCTATTTAGTACGAACACACGTGACAACTTGGCACCAAAAGATAGATGTGGTTGCAGCCATTTCTTGTTTGGACAGGAAATGAACTCAAGCTACCCAGTTGACGTTGGCACAAACATGACCTACTAGCTAGATACCACCGTATCACAAAAAGAAACATCCTTTGCCGCTTAGGATGCCTGCGACTGTCTCGCTCCCGCCGCTCTTCGGCGACGAACCCAGAAACCAATCCACAGATCAATGCAAACCAATCTTTGAAACCCGAAACCTATACGCTACCAATCAGGATGCCGATAGACTCTCCAACAACCAACAAAAATCCAAGAATCAGGTTGATATCCAAACAAGAGCCAGCGTAGCTACAGTAAACTCGAAGAACTTAGAAGCCTGTCTACATATCCTAAGGTTATGGCTGGGTGTTCTGAAGATCAAAGTAGGCAAAATCCTTGATGATGTCTTCAAGATTCCACCAGATCCGGGGCCTGCAGTTTCAGCATCAACTCACCCCATTATTGATCTTGAAGGTCATGAAGACAGGAAACACCCCCTACCTCCCACGTTGCCGAAGAAAGGGGAATTACAGATTCTTCCAAAAAGTTTTCTTCAAGTCCAAAACCAGCCCACTCTGCCCCTCAAGGTGTTCGCTGATTTGCTCAATGGCGGAACACCCTGAACAGCTCATGGCGCTTGAAGGTGATGGGATGGGTGGTGCTCACCCTGTCCCAATAGGCTCGACAAAGGAGGTGGGGGAGAACAACAAGGCCGAGGAAAAGCGCGTCCTGGTCGTTGACATGACCGGGGCGCTCAAGCCCTCGCAGCGCTTCTTGGCGGTCGACTTCTTCCTCTCTGTTCTGCTGGTGAACTCAATACAGCTGATCGATAACATGAAGGTATGGAAGATCCGTGGGGAGATGGACGACAGTCCACTAGAGGCGGAGACGGGCAGGAAGTTCATCTTGGAGTTCTCGCAGGAAGGTGATTGGAGGCATGCCATCCTGGGCGGCCCTTGGCAGTACAAAGGCGATGCTGGGTAAGAAATTACTCAAGCATCAAAGTTTAAACACAAGACAAAGTTGTATTCATTTCATGATTGTATTGTACATGTCAGAGGGGGTATTTATAGGGGTCCTAGCCTTCGTAATTTACATAAAATGACTATTTTACCCCCAACTCAAATAGTTACAACCCTTTCCAACTACAAGGGCGAAGTGATCTTTTTTCTCTTTTGAGTCTTCATTCTTCAACTTTTGCACATCAACTTTATTGATGTCTTCGTTTTTTAGACTTAGTCGATTTCTGCTTTGATTTTCTTCTTCTCCCAGAATGTTAGGCGAAGTTAAACTCTTGTCTTCGCCTAATCTTGCTTTCTTCTTTTCTCCAGCGAAGACGAGATCTCTTCAGTGAAGACGAAATCTTTCTGACGAAGTCAAATTTCCGCTTTCGTTTTTCTTCTTTTCCATGCAAGTAAACTTTTGTTATAGAAATCATAATTTTAACTCTAAAGTTTTAGGGGCTGATTTTTCTTGGCGAAGTTAAATCCTCAACAGCAGTCCCTCGTGGGCGAAGACCTACTCCAAAGGTCTGAATCCTGTGAACTTTAGATTTAAAATGAAGACAAGAAACGTCGTTTCGAACTTTGGAGTCGGCCGTTTCTAGCCGTTAGACTGTGAACAATTGTTTGTATTTGAATTGCAACGGTCGTATTTGACCGTTGGAAGCTGAACCGTTAGGTTTGACCCAAAGCCGCCTATATATACTTCGGTCCCTCCCCCTATTTTTGCTACTTTATCAAAGACAGGGAGGTGCTGCTGAATTTTTCTTTGAAGCGAAGTCAAAAAAATTTGCGTAGCCAAACTCTTTTCCGAAGACTATTTCTTTCTAGGGGTGAAAGTTTTGTTGACTAAAGGCTAGTTTTAAATTTTTTTGTTTCTATTTTCTTTCTTTTGTTGTGTGTTATTATTATTTATCTTGATGAGAAGTTTCTTATTTTCTAGATGTCTGATCAAGAGAAGAATGCTTCTGCAAACTCTCCATTCGGATCTAATCAGTCTGACTTGGGTGAAGATTTATCAGATATTTCTGCGTCTGAGTCCGAGTTGGTTGGTGATGACACAAAATCTTTAAAGTTTGGCCAAACTTTGATGGATGACAAAGAGTTAGATGGGATGGTGACTAATCGGATGGTGGAGAGGGCATATGTTCGTTTGCCTGGAAATGAAGTAGTCCCTGATCCGAAACCTTACGAATGTGTGGTTTTTCGGGATCAATTTACAGCTGGACTTCGTATGTGTAGAGTCGAGATGGCAACTAGAGGGGGGAGGTGAATAGTCGTTTCTAAAACTTAATCGCGTCGGCTAACCGAAATAAGTGTGGAATTAAAACTATCGGTCTAGCCAAGACTACACCCCTCTATCTATATTCTCTAGCCCCTTGCAAAGATCCTAATTAAGCAACAAAGGTGCCGGGCTAGCTAGAGCTCACCTAATCAATTCTAGAAGCAAGGTCACACAAACATATGCCACCAAAGCCAACTAAGCTCACTAGCAATGCTCAATAACAAGGCAACCAATGCCAAATTAGAGAGCACAAATACTTAGCTACACAAACTAAGTAAAGTGACTAACAAGGTTACACAAACCAAATTAGTCACGCAAGGGAGCTACTTCTATACTACACAAGCAAGAAGGTAACTAGTGAGCTATACAAGTAAACTAATTACAAGAGCAATTACACAAGCACAATGTGTCAAGCTTGTGTAACGAGGATGCAAACCAACAGTAAGAATAAAGTTGACACGGTGATTTTTATCCTGAGGTTCACGTGCTTGCCAACATGCTAGTCCCCGTTGTGTCGACCGCTCACTTGATGGTTCGGCGGCTAATTGGCATCACCCACCAAGTCCGCACGTCGGACACCGCAAGAACCTACCCTGAAAGTGAGGGTAGCTCAATGACACGCTTTACTAGAGTTGCTCTTCATGGTTCTCATGGGGCGAGCATAATGCCCCTCACAAAGCTCTTCTCCGAAGCACCGCACAAGTTTCTTGCGGGCTTCGACGAAGACCACCACCAAGCCGTCTAGGAGATGGCAACCTCCAAGAGTAACAAGCACCACCGGCTTGCAACTCGATCATCTAGTGCCACTCGATGCAACCTCACGATGCAATCACACTAGAATCGCTCTCTCACACAATCGAATGACCACTATCAAGCATATGTGAGATGGAGGACCTCCAAGCACTCTCAAGCATGGACACAAAGTCCCTCAAGGTGCTCAGCCCCGGCCATGGCCGAGACCACCTTCTATTTATAGCCCCACGGGCTAAAATAGCCGTTATCTCTTTACTGGGCGTTTTTTTGGGTTGACCGGACTCACCGATTAGATCGACCGGACGTACCCTGCCAGCGTCCGGTCAACGGATGGCTGCCACGTTATCCCTACCTTCAAATACTGAGCGCCCGATCTCAATGGTTAAGTTGCGACCGGACGCAGCACAGTGTATGACCGGACGTAGAACCCCAGCGTTCGGTCACTTCCAGCAAGGTTCCACTCTTGACCGAACACATCAGTTGGATCACGACCAGACGTAGGACCCCAGCGTCCAGTCACTTCCAGTAAGCCTCCACTCATGATCGGACATGTTCAATCATGCCGACCGGACTCACCCAGTGTCCAGTCACTCACTGTCTCCTCTATGCGCTGCCACACTAGTGCGACCAGACGCACCTAGCCAGCATCCGAGCACTTTCAACGCCAGCATCTGGTCGAAGACCGATGCCTGTTTGTTCTCTGTTGCCACTGACCGAACGCAGGACCCCAGCATCCGGTGACTGCATGACCAGCGTCCGGTGCACTCTGTGAAACCATATCTTTTCTATATAGGGCACCGGTGGCACCATCGGACTATCCGCGCTCTATGGGTGGACACTCCGCCGATGAAGTTTCGAACCCTTCTCGCCTCTGTTTCATCATCGAGTTGATCCACATCAACTTCAACTTCATCTCCTTTATAAATGTGTCAACACCACCAAATGTACACCACCATGTGTATGTGTGTTGGCATTTTCATAATCTTTTTCCAAAGGATTAGCCACTCAACTTGCCATGCCACTTGATCCTAGCGACGATGCAAAGTTAGATCACTCGAATAGCACTAGATGACCGATATGCAAACAAGCTTGCCCCTCTTGATAGTACGACCATCTATCCTAAACCCGGTCATAAACTTCTCTACACACCTATGACCGGTGAAATGAAATGTCCTAGGTTATACCTTTGCCTTGCGCATTCCATTCCATCTTCTCTAATGTCGATGCAACACATGCACCAACACGATCAACAATGATATGATCCACTTCATATCATCACGTGATCATATTGGTTCATCAATCTTGACTTCACTTACTTTTCACTGTTGCCTTCGTCCATCGGTGTCAAGTCTTGCTTAAGCTTCACCGCCACACGGTCCATCACTCCAAAGCCTCTGACTTGCCCTTCACGCTTGCAACCGGTCCATCAAGCCAAGTCTTGTCTTGATCTTCTCCACCTTGATCACATGACTTAATATCATGTCTCATGTGCAATGAACTCCTTCATCGTCATATGTGTGAGCTTTGTAACATCTCCACGCCATTTTCACCATCATGGCATATGTTGCTCACACACATGTACCTGTGGACTAATCACCTGTGTATCCCACATAAACACAATTAGTCCACCTAGGTTGTCACTCAATTACCAAAATCACACAAGGACCTTTCAGTATGCCGTGTCAAGACTTTCTTGAAGAACTTTTGAAGGCATATAAAATAAAAATGCATCATCTGACTCCTAATGGAGTAGCGAAGATTGGTCTTTTTATTTGGGCAGTAAAGTCTCAGGATGTAACTTGGATATCAGGGCTTTTTGTGCTCTTCATGAGATGCATACTCAGTTTAGGAGTAAGAATGTGGATGGGAAGACTATTGTTAAGTACTTTGGTTGTTGCAGTTTTAAACCTGCTCGAGCTGCTAAGCAAATTTCTCTAGCTTCCAAAAATAAATGGGTTGAAAATTGGTATCAGTACTGGTTTTACCATACGGTTCCAATGGTTGAAGAAAGGAATGAGTCAAGGAAGATTGTGAAGCGCTATCCATTGGTTGTGAAGTTGGAGAAGAATGTTTTTTATTACAAGCCTAAATTTCCTAGTACAAAGAATTCAAAGATTTGCGAAAAGGCTTACAAGTTAACTACTAATCTGCAAAGTGCTCATGATCTTTGCGAAGAATATATTGCAGCTCGAGTTTGGCCTCTCAAGAAGGGTTGGAGTTTTATTTCGTTTTCATAAGAAAGTTGCGAGGGAGAAAGATTATATTTATCCTAACAAAGAAGCTTTTCCCCCGAAGAAGTATACAAGAGATGAAGATTTTGTTTCTACTGTTGAAATTAAGGTAGTTGAAATTCTAGGCAAATTTTTGAAGAAAGAAATAGATTTGATGGACAAAATTCTTGGGAAAGATTACAAGCGTTTGAATAGAACATTTGAAATTGCCCAAATGAAGTATGATGAAAGACCTCCACCAGCATATACTCGTGCAGCGAAGTCGAGCATAGAAAATGTTACAAAGAAGAAAAGAGCTGGTGGACAACTTGCTAAGAAGATTAGCAAGAAAAAGAAGGTTTCAACTTCTTTTGATTCAGAAAAGATTGCAGAAGATTAATTTGATTTGGGTCTTGATGTTAATAGTCAAGAGGTTCTTAGTCAGCAAGCTCGTGATGATGAGGTGAGAATGATTAGTTTAGTTTTTAATTCTAGTGGTTTGACTCCGCCAATGTTAACTCCGCTTGGTGACTATTTCTAGAATTTGGGGGCCACTTTGCATTCTGGTGAAGATGTTGGTGAGGCTAGTTTGTCTTCGCCTCCAAAAAATATTAGCGGAGAAGCTTTGCCTTCTTCCCCAGCTGTTCTGGCTTCTTCTCCTATTCTTGATACTGGTGGTGCTGATGACGCAACTGCTACTGCTGATGAGCAAATGGAAGAAGGTGAGATTGAAACTTTGGCTTCATAGGAGACTACTGGGCCATCTTCTCAAAGATTTGTTGCTGAAACTCCTCGAGGAACTATAGGGGATTTTGGTTCTACTCTCCATGTTGCCTCTCCTCCGCACGTTGTGATGCAAGATACTAATTTGGGAGGTGCTCCTATGGAGACTAATGCCCCAAAAGTTAAGGCTCATAAGGGTAAGGGTACTACTACTGTTACCCTTGATTTTGATGATTCTGATGATGATATATTTGATGAAGAGGCTGAGCATACCCAGGCTTCTTGTCTTACTAAGTCTACTATTGATGTGAACACTGGTGAAAAAGTTGCATGTCAACTTGAAAAGGGGGTTTCCACCGGTAAGTTTGTTTGTTATTTTGTGTTGTTTGATTTGAATTTTATATTTCTATTCTTATTTTAGACTTCATTTGTTTTTGTAGAGGAATTTTTCCTGCTCCTCCATCTTAGAAGGAGACAACTGTTGATATTGGGAAGATAAAGGATGTGGCTCAAGAGCCTGGTACTCCTGCTGAAGCCTTGGAAATGATTCCTGGTGGAGTTGACCCTGAGGCATACAAGAGGTGCATGGAGTACTGCCAAGCTCAAGGTGTGAATTTAGATACTTTTAAATTTGTTGGGATTGGCCTGGACAGACTTCACATTATGCCAAAGAAGTCAGAGTTAAAGCTGTCAAAGTATATTGATGATGCATTCGTAGTTCCTAACGCTGAAGCTCGACTTGCTAGGAAATCTTCCCTTGAGTTGGCAGATGCGAGTGTTACCATAATTTACAAAGTATGTATATTTTTGTATGGCTTCGTATGTAAATTTGGCTTAACTTCTTATGCTGATTTACAAGTGTTGCTTTATGTGTTTTTGACTTCGTATATACATATGAATGTTTTGATGTTATATTTTGTAGAACACTCTTTTGCAAAGGAGTTTGTGTAAATCTCTTGAAGAAGATGCGAAGAATGCGGCACTTCGCGAAAAAAGTTTGCTTGAAGAGATTAAATCTTTGAAGTCTCAACTTGCTGCTAAAGAGAAAGAGAGAATAGAGATAGTTCAAGCTCTACATGACATTGAGTCAAAATGTATCTCTGTTGGAGCTAAGCTTGAGGCAAAGACTGAAGATTTTGATAATTTGAAAAAAGATCTTGATAAGATTGTGAAGGAGAAAAATTATCTTGAGAATAAGTCTTTGAGCAAGATCAAAATTTTCATGACAAATGTAATCATCTATGGGAGCTTTGCAGGAATTGCTATGACAAGTTTGGTGCAAAGCCAGAAGATCCTTGCTGGGAGCTTGGTGAATTTGATCCATTCTTTGCTTGGTTGTGCCGCCAATATGATGATTTGCCAACTGTTATTCAGACTAGTGCTAATTTGAGTTGTGTGTACGCAACTCACGCACTTTTTCATTTGATGAAAGAGGCAAAAGATCCCTTGTATGAGCAAATGTTGGATAAGGATTATAAGTTTCCTTCAGTGGAATCATTGAATCAAGTTTCTTCTCGGACTCAAATGCTTTGCAAGAAATATTTTAATCAATATTGGAATTTGGATGGCAGAGAGAATGCTTTTATGAAAGCGAAGAAGACGATGAAAAAGGTTAAATTGAAGTTTCTTTTTTTGTATGTTTGCTTCTCTTTCTCTTTTTGTTTTATATTCTAACATTTGGTTTCCTTTTTGCAGCAGCTTGTGAAGGAAATTGCTGCTGATGAAAAGGAGCAGAGGAAACAGGACAAGCATGAGGAACAAAGTGCTAGGGATGATGATGTTGGTGACCATCCATTTTAGTTGTCTTCGTAGTTTTTTTAGATTTTTAGTTGACGGGTGAGGTTTAAAAACTTTTAACATTTGTAAATATTGAACTGGGTAGGATAAAGTTGGCGTTATGCCGTTGTTAATGTGTAAGGACAACTTTGTCGTTGAACCTTCGTTGTGGTTGGAGTATGCAACCATTGAGGCGAACCCTACGTTTGATACATTTGTTGAACGTAAGCTGACATAAGCGTTTAGTTATGATGTATTTTGTTTTTTGATGTTGTGGTTATTTTGCTAATGATGTATGTTGTTTTAGATTTTGAGTCTAAAAATCTTATTGCTAAAAACAAGTGGTCTTATTTCCCACATGTTGTTGACTTCCGTAAATTTTCCTAGGTAGTTGTTAATTTTTCACATTTTCCTTTTTTATCGTGATATTTGAATGTGATAAGTCATGCTTTTGATATTCTTATTTTTCCAGTCCTCGTGTTCAAGTGCTTCGCCAAGCTTTGTTTCTAAAGGTTTTCTTGGCTCAGAAGTGGATCGTGTTCTGGATAAAGTTGTTGAAGACTTAATTAGTGAAGCTGCAACTATTGTAACTTCCGAAAGTGACTAATTGTGACTTTTGTTGTAAACTTGTCTCTCAATGCTTGTAATATGTGATAGATGATTTTATTTTATAATAAACTTATTTTTTGTTAATGTATGAAGTTTTTGCGAAGACAATGTGTAGACCTTGCTTAAAAATTATAATTTACCTTATTGAATTTGAAGAATGCCGCCCTCTTACTTTTTTGCGAAGGCAATGCGTAGACTTCGCTTTAGAAGTCATAATTAACCTTAGTGAATTTAAAAAGCGCCGTCCCCTCACTTTTTTTGTGAAGGCAACGCATAGACTTCGCTTAGAAGTCATAATTCACCTTAGTGAATTTGAAAAACGCCGTCCCCTCACTTTTTTACGAAGGCAACACAACACGTAGACTTCGCTTTAGAAGTCATAATTCACCTTAGTGAATTTAAAAATACCATCCCCTCACTTTTTTTGCAAAGGCAACGTGTAGACTTCGCTTTAGAAGTCATAATTCACCTTAGTGAATTTGAAAAACGTCGTCCCCTCACTTTTTTGCTAAGGCAACGTGTAGACTTTGCTTAGAAGTCATAATTCACCTTAGTGAATTTAAAAAACGCCATCTCCTCACTTTTTTTTGTGAAGGCAATGCGTAGACTTCGCTTAGAAGTCATAATTCACCTTAGTGAATTTGAAAAACTAAAAAGGAGATACAATATTTATTTAGATAGGTTAGCATTAATTTTTTGCTTGCCTAAAAAATGATGCTACCTATTTTAGTTTATTTTGGCTGATATTTGAGTATATTTAAGTATACTCTTCAGCTTTTTGTTTTTTTGTTGTACTTTTAAGACTTAGGGGAATAATTTCTCATTTATATTTGATGAGAATTTATAATGGAGACTGCCTCGTTAAAAAACCACTCACCCTATGCAGGGCTTCCCCTGAGGGGAAAAAGAGTGCAGCTCGTTTATATTTGTATTGAAACTTTGGAATATAAAAACTAGCCTACTTCTATCATAGAACTTGTTAAAAAAAATTAAAGTCTAAGGGTAGTATCTTCGTAGAGCCTCAATGTTCTAGGTGTGGTCGATTTCTTCTCCATTCATGTTTGCCAAGTGAAATGCTCCCAATTTGTTTGTTCTTGTGTTAAGATATGGTCCTTCCCATTTATGCTAAAACTTACCAACTGTGTCTTCATTTTTCTTTCTTTTTAGAACGAAGTCGCCTTGGGATAATTGTCTTGGTCTTACTTTCTTGTTGTACCAATTCTTTGTTTCTTTCTGGTACTTCTCGAGGTTCTAGATTGCTTTCATTCTTTCTTCTTTGAGCAAATCCTTGCTTGTTACTTGCTCTTCTTCTTCAATTATTTGGATGTTTGTTCTTAGGCCTTGAAATTTTATTTCTTCGGGTGTCATTGCTTCTTCTCCATACAACAACTTGAATGGTGTAAAGTTTGTTGATCTTTATACGGTTGTATTACGTGCCCAAACAACTTTTGGTAAATTGTTAACCCATTTTCCCTTAGGAAGCCCCACCAGACATTTTGAAATTCTAGTGCATATGATTCCATTTGCTCTTTCAACTACCCCATTTGACTGTGGGTGTCTGACTGAGGCAAAGCATAGTTGGATTCCCATGTTTTGACAATAATCTTTGAAATCTTGACTGTCAAATTGAGTCCCATTGTCTACTGTAATGTGTCTTGAAACTCCAAAATGGCATATGATGTTCTGCCATAAAAAAATTCATTGTGAATGAAGACATATTTGTTACTGGCTTGGCTTCAATCCACTTTGTGAAATATTCTATTGCCACAACTGCATATTGGAAATTTCCTTGAGCTAGGGGTAATTTGCCTATTATGTCAATTCCCCATCTTGCAAGTGGCTAAGTTGGTTCTATTGTTTGTAAATTTGTTGCTGGAGCTCTTATTTTGCTGGCAGACATTTGGCAATTGTGATAAGATTTAACTATTTCTTTGCTGTCACTTTGTGCTGAATGCCAATAAAATCCTTGTCAAAATGCTTTCCCTACCATGGCTCTTGCCCCTGGATGTGTGCCACAAATCCCCTCATGTATTTCTGATAGCAATTCTTTTCCTTCTTCTGCTGATATGCATTTGAGAGGTGGTTCACAAATTCCTTGCTTGTACAATTGATTGTTGATGATTTTGTAATTTCTTGTTCTATGTTCCATTCTGATTTCGTTAACTTCATCTTTTGGTTCATAATGCCCACAAAGGTATGCCATGATTGGTGCTCTCCAATCTTCGCTTTTGTACTATATGGACTTCTCTTGGGACTTCTTGATTTGCCTTGATAGATGCATGAGTTAGTACTTGGAAGAAAACATCTTGAGTCAAACTTGTATTTTGAGCTGCAGCTTTTGCTATTTTGTCAGCTTCTGAGTTGTCTGTTCTTGAGATATTTTTTACTGTGAAGCCTTCAAAGTATTTTTCTTGTTCTCTTAAAAATTACAAGTATTTTGCTAGCCCTAGATCTCTTGCCTTGTAATCTTTTTCAATGTGTCCAGCCATGACTTGTGAATCTATTTTGATTATTAGTCTTTGGACCTCCATTGCTCTTGCTTTTTGGAGTCCAAGTGAAATGGCTTTGTATTCAACAATATTGTTGGTACATTGAAATTCGAGTCTTGCAGCGTATCTCATTTTGACCCCTAAAGGTGATGTGATTATTGTTGCTGCACCAGCCCCTACGAAGCCCCATGCTCCATCGCAATATATTATCCAGTCTGGTTACTTTTTGTCTTCGCTTTGATTTTGAGATGGAGTCCAATCTGCCATGAAGTTTGCTAAGACTTGAGATTTTATTGATGTTCTTTTTTTGAATTTGATGTATTGCTGAGATAGTTCTGTTGCCCATTTTCCTAATTTTCCAGATGATCTGCAACTTTGCAAGGCTTGGAAATAGCGCTTTAATTTTCTTACTGCCGTTAAAACTGCATAAGCTATTTTCTCAGTCTCTGAGTAATAGATTTTTAAGCCAGACAAAGCTTCTGAAATGAAGTATACAGGGACTTGTCTTTTTGTGTGTTCATTTTCCTGTTCTTCAACTAAGACTGCACTTACTACACTTTCTGTTGCTGAGACATATAGGAGCAATTCAACCCCTAGGGTTGGTGTGGTTAGAGTATTTGGCTTTGACAAGTGACTTTTTATTTCTTCGAATGCATGTTGTTGCGAAGGTCCCTATGCGAAGTCTCTTTTTGTTCCCTTGAGTGCTTGAAATATCGACAGACTTCGCTCTGCTGATTTTAAAATAAACCTGTTTAAGGCGGCAAGTCTTCCTGTCAATTTTTGGACATCCTTTATATTTTTAGGAACTTTCATGTTTAAGATTGTGCGGACTTTGTCTAGGTTTGGATCGATTCCTTTTGCTGGTACTATGCAGCCTAGAATTTTGCCCTTTTAGACTCCGAAGGTGCACTTTTCAAGATTCAACTTTAAATTTGCTTCCTCAAGATTCATCTGACTTGCAATATTTTTGAATGACTTTGTAAAGCTTAGCGACTGTACTTGGTTTTTCTCGAGCAAGATGAGAAGCGCATTGGCCTACTCGAAGCCCTTTAATTGTAGCTATTATTACCATTTCATCTGAGATATTTGGAATTTGTGCCTTGATTTGGATGAATCTTTTGAAATATTGGCTTAGGGGCTCTTTGATTTGCTGCTTGTAATTGAACAGATCTATGTCTGTGAGGCCAGCTGGTTGAAATCCTTGAAAGTCAGCAAGCAAGTTTGCTTTAAGTTGATCCCATGAATGTATGGATTTTGCTTTCAGCAAAGAGTACCATTGTTGCGCTAGTCCTTTAACTGTAATGACAAGAGATTTTGCCAATGTTGTTTCATCGTCGCCTCCAGAAATTACTGCAGCTTCAAAACTCATCAAGAATTGCCTCAGGTCAGATTGGCCATCGAAAGTTGGTATCATGTTAAATTTGTACCGCAAGGGCCATTGTGCTAACTGCAAGTTTATTGACAAGAGAGAGTTTGTGTCAATTGATATGAATGACTTTTGGAAATTCGTCTCTTGAGAAGCTTTTGTTGCTAAATTTGGTTCATCTAAATGTATAACTTCATGGCTTGTATTTTGGAGTTGTTCATTTAGTTCATGAAGGGTGGCTTCGGCTTCTTCTATTCTTCAAGTTCTTTTTGCTTTCTCAGCACTTGCTTTTCCAATTCTTTGAGTCTTTGTTCTTCGACTTCACTTGCTTTTGAAGAACTTGGGTCTTGGTGTGCATCTTTTTTGCGACTTTGGTCTTCGACTGTTGGTGGGTCATCTTCGATTATCCTAGTGGTAATTTTCTTGTTAGGTCTACCCATTAACTTCGCGTGGACATGAGAGTTTTCAAGCACACACAAACGGTGGGCACCAGATGTTGGGTAAGAAATTAATCAAGCATCAAAGTTTGAACACAAGGCAAAGTTGTATTCATTTCATGATCGTACTGTACATGTCAGAGGGGGTATTTATAGGGGTCCTAGCCTTTGTAATTTACATAAAATGATTATTTTACCCTCAACTCAAATAGTTACAACCCTTTCCAACTACAAGGGCAAAGTGGTCTTTTTTTTCCTTTTGAGTCTTCATTCTTCAACTTTTGCACATCAACTTTATTATTGTCTTCGTCTTCTAGACTTAGTCGATTTCTGCTTTGATTTTCTTCTTCTCCCAGAATGTTAGGCGAAGTCAAACTCTTGTCTTCGCCTAATCTTGCTTTCTTCTTTTCTCCAGCGAAGATGATATCTCTTCAACGAAGACGAAATGTTTATGACGAAGTCAAATTTCTGCTTTCACTTTTCTTCTTTTCCTTGCAAGTAAACTTTTGTTATAGAAATCATAATTTCAACTCCAAAGTTTCAGGGGCTGATTTTTCTTGGCGAAGTTAAATCCCCAATAGGCGATGCCTTGCTGGTGGATGGGCTAGTAGTAGGAGCTGATCCATCATTGGCTCTGTTCACCCATGTGCCGATGTGGGTATAGTTCAGGAACATTCCGTTCTACCTCCTCACCAAGAATCTAGCCCATGATCTCGGTGATCATTGGATCAACTATGAAGATTGATAACAACGCAAGAGACTGCATTAATGACAAGTTCATCAGAACCAGGGTTCAGCTCCCCTTGTTCATGCCTTTGTAGAGGGAGATCACGCTGGTCAATGAAATCATAGGTGACGAGGTCATTGTCCAAATCCGGTATGAGAGATTACCAAATTTTTGCTTGTTCTATGGATTCATAGGGCATATGGAGGCAAGGTGTGATATTTCTGTTGCAGAAAAGAGATTAAACTTTAGCTTGTCCCTCTGTGTTCCTCCGGTACACTTTGATGATCCCCGATGCTAGTTTCTGCCTGATAGGATGGGTCAATCCTCTCACAAACCCCGAGCCTCCTTCCTATGGCGTGCTCCAATACCTGCAGATGCGGGCCTCCCAAAGGGTGTGGAGTTGGTTCTGAAGGAGGTGGCTCGCATGTCTGTGACATATAAGAATTTATAGGGCAATGACTCAAAGCAAGTAGGTGAGTTTTGTGGTGAGAACAAGGATGTTGGGGTACAAAACAAGGAGCAATAGGCTGATGCAATCAACTTGGACCAAGCCAATTCTTCAGGCTCCACCAGTACAAAGAAGCGAAAGGGCTAGAAACACAGAGAACGAGATGGTTCAGTAGTGCAAAGCAACATCATTGTCAACACATCACCTGAGAAGCAAGGTAAGCAGGGGGCAATGGTGGGTGACCTCGCTCAGATCTAGATGACGACAGTGACATGGACCAGCACTCAAAAAAGTTTTTTCCAAGGGCCTACACTCTCTGAATGTTTGGGTAAGGAAGGTGTGTTACTTCTGAAGGCAGCTGAACAATATGAACCAAGTAATGCAGATGGGAACAGTGATGAATCAAGGGACACTGGCAGGAGTCCAAAGGAAGCAGAAGGTGGTAAGGCAGCGACCGGTCTAGGGGCTACCGACAATCTGTCGAGCGCTAATATGAGCGCCCAACAGGAGCCATGAGTCCCTTCAGGCAGAACTGCAGTGGCCAGGGATAATCACATGCAGTTCTAAATTGTGTCCAGCTATATCGGACATCTTGTTCCTCCATTGTGCTCCTCTCTGATCTTAGGCTAAATAAAATTGTAATAGCTTTTGTGTGTGAGTGTCTTGGGTATAGAGTTTGTCTGCTAGTTCCTAGCCTTTGGGTAAAGCATGTTGTTGTAACTCTACTATCCTCCAGTCACCACTTCCTTGATGTAAAAAGTGAAAAGCCTGATGGAATAAAAGGGAGTAGCACATTTATTTATGGAGACTCTTGTCCTTTCAGCTATGTGTCTCCTTGGTTTGTGCCTGATTGCTTTCTTGGCCATCCATACAGAGTCTACATGATAAAGCTGGATAAGAGAAATTTGCCATAGTTTGTTCAATGTGAGGGGATAACTGACCTAATGGTAAAGTTTATACAATCTGTGCACTTGAAATCACAGGTTATAAATCCTGAGTTTGTTAGTGAGGAAAAGGAATATGTGGCTGATGAATTCATTAGGGTGACCTTCCCTGATATGTCAGCGGGGAAAGCTGCTAGGCCAGTCGCTATTTGCAGAGGGGACAACCTAGAGCCTGGGCTTCGTGCTATTGTTCTACAAAATGTCATGGCACTAAAAATGGAGTTGGGTGTTCTTGGTAAGCGCCATGATATAGAGTTCAATATCATTCTGGACAACCAAGATATTAGTGCAAATTCTCAGGTTCAGCAAGGTGTTAGCAAGTGGCGTAGGGATGTTTGTGATCAGTCATCCCACAAACTGATGGGTCCTCATGGCGAGGCCCGTCAGGAGCAATGAATCTATTAAGCTAGAACTACCGAGGGCTGGGACTCTCTCGGACAGTTCAAGAGCTTGTTGCTCTTGTTGGAGCAAACAGTCCCCATCTAGTGTTTTTATCTGAAACTAGAATGTCAGGCGTTTGTGCTGAGAATTTGAGGTGGAGATTGGGATTGAAACATGTTGTTGCTATTGATAGTACTGGTATAGGTGGTGGTTTGGCTTTGTATTGGCATGAGTCGGTTGATGTGTATTTGATTAAAAACATAGACATTTTATTGATGTACATGTGCGTGAATCAAGTTCTTCACCTCGGTTCCACATCACTTTTGTCTATGGTGAACCCAGAATGGAAGACAAACATTTTATGTGGGAGTTGATGCGAAGGCTGCATGGGGTGTCGGCTGAACCTTGGATGCTTATTGGTGATTTTAATGAAGCTATGTGGAGCTATTAACATTTCTCAGCTTGCCAGAGATCGAAACGACAGATGGCTGTATTCCGAGACGTGCTTGCTGACTATGGCCTTATAGACCTTGTCTTCGTGGGATTGCCTTTCACGTATGATAATGGAAGGGAAGGCAATGCTAATGTGAAGGTACATCTGGATAGGGCGGTGGCTGATTCTAGTTGGAGAGATTTGTTCAGTGCGGCTACACTTCATCATTTAGTGTCATCTAGATCGGATCACTGCCCGCTGATGTTAGAAATTAAAAAGGAAAGTTCAAAGAGGCACAAACCAAGGATTTTCTGTGGGAGCGGTTAGAATCTTTGGCTCTAGAAATTAAAGAAGCATGGTGCTCGGCTCCTAACAGGGAAGGTTTGGGCGGTATTGCCAAGGCACCAGTGCATGTTCAGCATGCTCTTCGCTCCTGGAGCAAGGAGAATTTTGGTGTTGTCACAAAGGAGTTGGAGGGTTTACGCGACAGGTTGGAAACTTTGCGAGCTAGTCCACAGGCTAGCAGGGTTGACATCTGAAATCTTACTGATAGGATGGATGAATTGCTCTATCGTGAGGAGATGATGTGGCTGCAGCATTCTCGGATTGCTTGGCTTAGGGAAGGTGATCGTAATACCCGTTATTTTCATAGGCAGGCGATGTGGAGGGCCCAAAAGAACAAGATCACCAAGCTGAAAAATCAGAATGTAGAGTGGTGCGAAGACCCAAAGGTGTTGCAGGCCATGTCGGTGGATTTCTTTCGTGATCTCTATACTGCTGATTCTAATGTGGATCCATCTGAACTTGTTGATTTAATGAGTACTAAAATTACTGATGATATGAATGAAGCTCTGTGCAGGGATTTTTCTGTTGACGAAATTTTAGATGCCCTCTTTCAGATGGGGCCACTAAAGGCGCCTGCCGACCAGGTCAGATGGATTCTTGGCTTGTTTCTACCAACATCATTGGGAGGTACTGAGAGATCATGTGGTGACTGCAGTGCAGAATTTTTTTGAGGATGACATTTTACCAAGCGGAATCAATGATACAGCTATTGTGCTTATCCCGAAGGGTCCCAGTCTAGAAGAGCTAAAAGACTTTCGTCCAATAAGTCTATGCAACGTGATATATAAGATAAGATCCAATTGTCTGGTCAATCGCCTCCAGCCTCTTCTAGACCAAATTATTTCCCAAGAGCATAGTGCCTTCGTTCTAGGGCGGATGATTACAGATAATGCCTTGATTGCTTTTGAGTGCATCCATGCTATACAGAGAACAAATGGGGAGGAGTTTTGTGCTTACAAGTTGGATTTGTCGAAAGCGTATGACCGTGTTGATTGGGGATTTTAAAAAGGATGACGGAGAAGCTAGGCTTTCAAAGTAAGTGGGTGCAGTGGGTCATGACTTGTGTCTCCATTGTTCGCTACTCTATTCGCTTCAATGGGGTGCCCTCGCACTCCTTTTCCCCATCTCATAGTCTACGGCAAGGTGATCCACTATCTCCATACTTATTTCTCCTAGTTGCTGATGGTCTTTCTTCTCCGTTGAGGCATTACAAGAGTGTGGGACAGATCGGTGGACCGAAGATTTGTAGGCGCGCACCGAGCATCACACATCTGTTATTTGCGGATGATTCCCTTCTTTTCTTCTGGGCGAATCAGGTTCAAGCTACTGCAGTTAAGCACGCTCTTACTGTCTTTGAAAGGTGCACAGGTCAACAGTTGAGTCCAAGTAAGCGTTCATTGTTCATGAGCGAGAATGCACAGGAGGGTGTCAGAAACCAGATTAGAGAGATTTTGGGGGTTCAGAGAATTGATTTCGAAGCTAAATACTTGGGGTTACCGACACCTATGGGCAGGCTGAAAAGGGGAGTTTTCCATCCTTTAGAAGAAAGATTTCATAAACGGATGACTGCATTGAAGGAGAAGGAGTTGTCCGCGGCTGGGAAGGAAGTTCTAATTAAGTCGGTGGCGCAAGCTTTGCCCAATTATGTGATGAGTGTCTTCAAGTTGCATGTAACTCTTTGTGATAATTAGATGAAGCATATATGAGCATACTGGTGGGGCTCAGAAAATGGCCACAGGAAAGTTCAGTGGGTACCCTAGGAAAGAATGATTATGCCAAAAGGTTTTGGGGGTATGGGCTTTAGAGATCTTTGGTTGGTGAACCATGCTTTGTTAGCAAGACAGGCATGGTGGCTGATCTTCTACCCTGAAAGTCTTTGTGCGAGAGTGCTGAAAGCTAAGTACTTCCCACAAGGGAATTTATTGGATACGGTCCCTACAGGAGATGCCTCCCTTTCGTGGAGGGGAATAGAACATGGATTGGCCCTTCTAAAGCAAGGGGCAATATATAGAGTGGGTGATGGAAAGACTATTTGCATTTGGCATGACAATTGGATCCCCAGAGAACACGGGTTGAAACCTGTGGGAAGTGTTCGGCACTACATGTTGAGATGGGTTTCTCATTTGATTGATGTTGAATCTAGATCATGGGATGAAACACTGGTGAGGAGATATTTCTATGCCTGTGATGTCGAGGAAATACTGAAGATTAAAATTCCCCGCAATGCTTGCCTGGATCAGGTGGCTTGGAATTTTGAAAAGACCGGTATCTTTTTTGTGAGAAGTGCATATAGACTGGCTATGAGAAGAGAGCATGGTGAAGGGGAGATCGGCAGCAGTTCTACCCCTGCTGATGGGAAAAAGGTGTGGAAGACCTTATGGTCTCTTAATGGCCCTGAATAAGTCAAAGTTTCCGCGTGGAAAATTGCTAACAACGGGATTCCTACTCAAGCTAATAAGTGTTATCGACATATTGCTCCCCAAGCTACCTGTGAGATGTGCGGTCATTGGAGTGAAGATTGTTTCCATGCTTGTGTGCAATGCCCTCACGCCGTTGCCCAGCGTCACGCTATGAGAGAGCATTGGGCGCTGTCGGCTGAGGAGGACCTAGTGTTTACTGGACCCGATTGGTTGTTAGTCCTCATGAGCAGATTCACGGCAGAGGTGAATGCAAACTTGCTTATGCTCTTATGGAGGGTTTGGAGTGTACGCAACAATGTCCTGCGCGTCGGACAAAAGGTTTCTATGGAGGGGTCCATCATTTTCTTGACACGATACATGGACTCTCTTCTACAATGCCGTCAGGGAAGCTCGCAACATGATACTAAGGGGAAGCAGTGTGCACTTGTGGGGAATAGGTGCCCCTTTGCAGCTGATCGACAGGTTCAGAAACGGTGGAGCCCTCCGTCGCCGGGTTCCTTGAAGATTAATGTTGATGGCGCCTTCATCCCTAGCTCGGGGGCCACTGTTGTGGGTGTGGTGATCAAAGATCATGCAGGTCAAGCAAAATTGGCATCATGGTGTGTGCTTTCATATTACAGGGATCCTGAGGAGGTGGAAGCTGCTGCATGCTGCGAATGGATTACACTTGCTGCGCGGTGGCTGGATACTCATATGGTGTTGGAAATTGATTGTGCTGTGGTGGCCGCAAAGTTAAAGAACACTGATCAAGACGGCTTGGTGGGCTAGCCTCTAGTGCGTGAAGCGCAGATTGCTATGGAGGAGTTGAGTAGTTTAGGCATCGTTAAAATTGATAGGAGTCAAAATAATGTAGCGCATGAACTTGCTCATTTTGCAATTAGGTCGGGTCGTAGTGAGGTCTTTTTTCTTCTTTTCCTGAGTTTGTTTTGTCTCTTGTCTGTAATGATACTCCTTAATTATTAATAAAGTTTTTGTTCCGCAAAAAAAAGAAACATCCTTTATTGCACATAATATTTGTATTTCTTGTTTACAAACATGCAAACGAATTTTTTGTGAGGTTTGAATTGTTAGCATCAAATTAATACATGAGAATGATACGAAAATAAGTTGACAATAAATATTGCGAACTGGTTTGGCTCCTTTACGGTGAACCCACTCACCTGCGGCTTGAGCCCTAGCTCAAATAGGTTCTCACATTTTTCCTGAGTTACTGTATGAATATATGACACTATTTTCTAGTGATAGATAACGCGTACTCGTGGACATGAATACTTCTATATATGGTCAATCTCAAGATGTATGTTCATAGGAATAGCATGCGTGCGTATGTTTATATATGTGATTGTCCATGCGTGTACAAGTAACATATATGTGTGTTCATTATGAACAAAATCAAGTCACTTGTGTTATCCTCAGTCACTTGAACTTCTGTATAGCCTACGTCGTCAACACAGACTAATTATAATAACAGATGAAGAGAGCATATACTAGCAAATAAACATAGAAGAAGACCATATAAGAAAAAAGGTAGAGCATCATTTTAGAAGAAAAAAAATAAGTCTGAAACTGGCTTCGAACTTTAATATGAATTTTCTAAGTTAAATCGGATTTGGGGTCTAGGAAAATATATTTCTATAATTTTTTGAAAAGTTATTTTCTATAACTTCTGATAAAATCTATTTGACTTTCCTCAACTATGAACATAGTTCGATTTACTTCCTTTACAGCATACGTAACTTTACGTTAGCTAAAAGCCTAAAACCATTGTCAAAAACATCCAAGGAGAAAAAAATAAACGGTTTTGAAAGATAGAGAGCAAAAAAAAAACAATTTTCTAATTAGTGGAGGCAAATCCGGCTTTTGCGAAAATTGAGGAAGTCAAATGACGTTTCTCGAAAATCTTCTCCAACCGGGCCCTGGACTGACCCATGGGCTGTTAGATGCAAAAAGGCCGTTAGTTGGACTGGACTTGGCTATCTTCAGCTCGCTTGGTAGACGCAAAAAGACGCAACGTGAGGTCTGGCATGTGACTCGTTGTGTGCTTCCCAGCCCAACTAACGCGACAGCTGACAAGCGCCAGGAAATGGACAGAATAGCTTCCCGATTCACGTGACGGAATCACTGCAGTTGCACGTAACCAAAGCTCGGTTCTCGCCGCTGTAGGCTCGCGCGCGTACGCGTTCATCCATCCATCCTCGCCCTGGGTCTCGTGCATGCGGCTGCCTGGTGCCCGCCACGCTGCCAGGTAGGATGATACACACACACTGCGCCGAGCCACCGAGGGAATCTTCGTGTTATGCTGTGGCGATTAGTGGGGTCGAGTAGTGGAGAAGATGGACTAGGGCCCTGGAGCCGCCGCCCGTGAGGCCGCCCGAGTCCGGAGTCCGGACCCCAGGCCCCCCGGCCTTTCGCTTTTGTCGTTACACTCCACGGTGGCACGTATAGTATGATGTATCTACGCAAGTTTGAACGAAGTTAATTATCGCTAATGAATCGACTCGATTTCCACACTTTGATCTCAGCTCTCGCTCTGTTTGTAATAATAAGTTGTCGCGAGTGGAGTAACTAGTGGTAGGTTTCGAACACACCTGCATGAAGCGTTGTATATGCACGAATCATAATTATATATATATATATATATATATATATATCGATCAACAGCTTCGAACGTGTCACGTGCGTGGCCAGGTCAGTGTCACTGCATGTGAAGCAGATTATTACATTCGGAGCTGAGGTACTGAAACGCAGTTTACAAATTATGGATTCTGGTAAAACTAGATTGTATAGTTAAAAATTTTTTTTTGCAAGAAAGATTATATTGTAAGTATAATTTATATGAACATGAATCAACAGCTAAAGGAAGTTGTTGGAGGACTGGATTATTATTGTTCGATTGTAGAATCTGTGGTCAACAGTTGATTTTTTTTAGCAAAGATACTCTAGTATTACAAAATTATCTAGAATCCACGCTCTGTAGCTGAAAAAAAGAGGCTTTGTTAAGGAAGAACTGGGAGGGATCATGAGCCGGCACGCTACCTCTCTCCTGTGATGTGCATGGCCCCAGAGAAGAGTGACGGTCGCTCACTCTAGACCTAGCGCATCTCAGCATCTGCCCTCCCGTCCGTTCCCCTGGCTCCGATATATCCCGTGCCGAATACGCGGCCCCGACCAAGCAGAAAAGCCCCTGGCGGCCTGGCGCCCATGGCCATGGGCCGCTCGCAAGACTGTTCACTCTCCAAGACCGCCGCGCTGGGAACAGTGGCTGCTGGCTACCCTCTCCAGGCGCGGCTGGCGCTCAAGGCTGCCGCGCGCGCACAGTGGCCGCGGAAGCATGCACCACCGCCGGCAGCGCGACGACAGGCTTTGTTCGTAGCGACGACGCCGCTTTCGGGTCCGGCCAGCATCGATCACGCGCGCGTATGCATGTGCTCGGGCTGCCGGCTGCCGCCCTGCCCTGCCACGCGAACGATGCAAAAAGGGAGCGCGATCGGTGGCTGGCGCGTTGCCTTCGTCGCGTGAACGCTTGGAGTAGCGCATGTGTAGCGACATGGTAGCTCCTGTGCTCGGTACAATTAAAGATCGATGGCGGACCGGACACGGGACACCGGTCGCCGCGGACGACAGTACGTACGCGCGCATGTGATTTGATCAGTTTTTTTAATCAGTTCCCTGTTCCCTATTACGTACTACTACACTTAGATTCCTGGTTAAGTTGACGTCGCATGTTTAGGTCCAGCGGGAGGGACTGTACGCGTACGACTTCTGTTTCCCCGTTTCTTGTAAAACCTGAGTTAACTCGCCCTCCATCCACAAAAGAACTTAATTATGGGATCCGTGTCAGTCAAATTAACTCGAGTTTGACTAAGTGTTTATAGTAAGTATACTATTTACACTTATGTCTCTAAATAAATTTATTATAAAAATATATTTTATAACTAATCTAATGGTACTTATTTTACATCAAAAGTATTAGTACCTTTTTTTATATAAATTCAGTCAAAGTTAAAATTGATTGACTTCTCGAAAGACGAGAATTACATTCTTTTTTGTGGACGCAGGAAGTAGATTATAGTTCCCCGTTTCTTTTTTCCCTTTGTTTATGATGAGTTATACATATATAAATTAAATTAACCCAGGTCCATAGTTTCTATAAGTTAACTCAGGTTTTACTATTTACTAGTATATTGCTCGTGGTAACACTGTGGTAAAATAAAAAATACAATATATTTCTTGAAAATGAAATAAATAGTGAGATAGTACGGGTCTCGCCCTAGCCTTAAGCGCAGCAACGTCCTGCTGGACAATCTCCACCAGTCGTCGGACGACATCTCCTTGGCGTTTGCAACTTGCCTCATTCGCCTCAGATCCTGGGGCATGCGGCCCTTGTCTCTCGGGTGTTGTAGGAGCTGCACCCTGGGCACTTCTGCCCCAGCATGTGGAAGTGCACGCTCGAGGTGCACATATTGTCATTATTTGCCTTGTTCGCTTGGCTAATAAGTCATGACTGAAAGTATTATTGACTGATTTATTGTCAGAGAAAAATACTGTTCGTTGGCTGAAAAAGTACGGCTTATAAGCCAAGTGAATAAGGCGATTATCATCGACAATCTACCACCAGAAAGAATTAACCCAGCTCTGCAAAGATCAAAAGAACAAGGAAATTATGGTTTGAAAAATTCAGACCAAATTACATTTAGTGCTCGTGCTGATGCCCCTGCCTAGTATGTTGTTGTTCGTTCCCGCTGTCAGAGGCTGAGAAGCTGGCGAAGTCCCATGCCCACGTAACCATGGAAAACAAGCTTGCTGATGTTGACATGTTAACAGAAATCTCAATAAAGGTGCTATCCATAAATCTTCCTAAACACTAAATTCTGACGTGATGAAAAAATATAATAACAGCACCAATCAAAAGACACCCAAAATTCCCAATGCCATCCTTTGATACCCATCTAAGGTTCAAATGAACAGGATTCAGGTTATTTATGTGCCTATATCTCTCTCCTAAAATTAATATAAATAGTTTTCATCTCCCCGAAGCAATGTATGACTCCAAGGCAATGTAACAGGGTATCAGTCACCTACATAACAAAATCCAAAGGTACCCAGAATAAATACATCACAGGAACCTGGAAGACCAAGCCTAGACACGAGCCGAGATTTTTGTGGTGGCAAGCAATCCTAAAAGAGAAAAGGTATTAATCATATGTGAACAAAAAAAGGAACAATTCTAAACACATCAAAAGACAACATATAAAAAGCTTGAACTGTGGCTTCAGCTTAGTCACGATCAACCGCTGAATGGTAATCTGAAACCATGCAAATTCTTGTTTCAACCTAATATTGCATATCCAGAATTCAATGCTACATCAATGCAAAATATGGCAATTCAATGCTACATCAAAAAATAACATCGACAAAACAATCTGAATATGATCCTTCGATATTCCATATAAGAAGGATTTTTTTTTCACTTGTTATGGCATTCAACAAACTGCGATGTTATTCAATACTCTCTCCATGGCCAAATCCTGCAATCCAAAAGCCTGCAATGAATTTGGCAACAAAAGCATTTGGTTTTCCCAAATCCAAAAGACAACCTCTCTGGTAGCTGCAAGTTATCACAACTTAGCCGTGGTTTTGATGGTGCGTCCTGTGGCTAATCCTCCTGAAAATCCATTCAAAGACAGGGCCTTCCTTAACATCAATGATAATCCTCGACTAAAACTAAAAAGCATAAGAAACATGGGGTGTCAACCATCCTACCATCCGTGGTATGGGACAAGAATTGAGGAATGGAGTATGTGGCCGACAACGTTGTTCAGCTTGGGGTTGTTTGTGTTGAGAAGCTCCTGTGTCCACTGCAAACAGCAGACATGTGGCAGGAGTCAAAGCAAAAACTCGCATGAAAATAAAAAGGCCAATCCAATCTTTGGCACGGGATTGTGGTGGTGAAGGCGTACCAGTCTTGGCCGAGGACGAAGACCGCCCAGAACATGGTGCCCTGTGTGGCCCAGTATAGCGGCCAGACGAGCCAGCTGTCGAGGCACGCGGCTGCTGTGGCGAGTCCTAGGACGACGATGACGTCGCGCGGCACATAGCTCATGGAGCGGCAGGGGTCCTTGACCAAGGAGTGCTTGGGGATGGCCGCATGGATCTCCGCCAACCCGAACGGCAGCGGCGCACCTGGGTAGAACTCCCCGCCCGCGGCGCCGTTGGCCGCCACGTCCTCCTCCCGAGGGGGAGCGCCTGTCCGTGGTCGCGCACAGCAGGTCCCAGCGCTCCCGGAACAGCGCGGCCATCAGGCACACGTCTGTCGCGTCCAGCCGCTCAGCAAGCTCCCGGGTCCGTTCATCTCCTCCGGCTCCTCCGGCGATCCAGGCCGCCCCGCAGATCCGGCCACCTCGCAGCGAGCCCCCGGGGCCGTTCATCTCCTCCGGCTCCATCCGGCGATCCAGGCCGCCCCAGTATATCCGACCACCTCACGTCCTGGTGGCCAGTGCCCGGCGTGGCCTGGTGGACGGCGCCCAATCACCTGCCCTATCACGCGCGTGTGTGGGAGAGATCACTGCCTCATCCCCGACGGCGGCGGACTGGGGGCGACGCTCTGCCTCCATCCCTCCATCCAGGCGGCACGGTGGCAGATCCAGGCCGCCCTCGACCTCCTGGCCACGGCACCATCGCCTCGCCCGCTACTTCTCCTCCAATGGCGTGGAGGCGCTGCCGCCGTCTCCTGACCCCGCCTTGCATTGAGTTGGACGGGGGCAACCGAAATCAATGCGAGCCTGACCTGCAGGCGCATGCGCGTGGGAGGTCCACGAGAGGGCGATGGAGCGCAGACACACTAAACATGAGCCGTCAGATTTTGATGAGTAATGAGAGAGAATGGACTAAGAGATAATCTGGTGCATCCGTTTTGATGGTGTTATATTTTCTGGGTGCATTCATGGGTGTGGATGTAGCATAGGTCATGACTGTGGAGCAAGCATTTGTTGTGTGGCTGTAGATTTATTCTAACTAGTGTATTATAGGGGGTAGATCCTAAGTTATCTTATCCTGAGTAGTCATAGTTTCTTTGTTTATGAGTTAATAACAAAAAACTATAACTTGAGTTAACATTAGTAGTCATCTTGCCATTCTACCATGGATTCATAGTTTCATTATTATTTATCCTAAAACATCATCAGGTTCACCATAATACTACTAATGTCTATCGGAGCCACTACTATCTCAAGCATCTGTTGATCAGTTCTGTCTTCGCGATCATGCCATTGCACATTTTTCATTAAGCAGAAAATGAGTTTGTTACACCCTAAGCTGGCCACGGCAATCCTCTGATTACCGAGACCGGCGACCGAAAAAAGAACAAGTGGTTGTGATTACATAGTAGTATTTTGTGACCAAATAGCTAATCACAAGGCCTAAATATCATAGGCATCAAACCCAGCCAAATCAAGGTTCATGGCCACCGGATCGAAACCGCCCGAAAACAACGCCTCCTGCTTGTAGCCAACAATTGGTGCCTTAAACCCACCCCTCTCGCGACAAATTGAGGAGCCATCATTTCTGGTCTCCTGATGTGAAGCTTGCTACCCATATGGCATTCTACGGCATTGTTTTAAGCCATGAGTGAGTAGGAGGCCACATTTGTTTTCACTTGTGACCAGTTCCTCAAAAAGAAAAATCACCAAATGGTGCATGTTTTGCGCTGCGAGGTTCTCATGCATGCGTATTGTCAGAGAATTATGAGTCAATTGCAAGTAAATTAAATATCAAAATTCGATACGCTTTTCATGATTTGGTCATACATCAACCAGAATATGTTCCTCTAGGTCACTAAGAGGAGTTGAGGTCTTGAGGACACGACATGTTAATTATTTAACCTAAACCGAACATTATCCTTCCAAACAACCTGGTAATCCCTAAGATGCACATCATACACCTCACTAGCACCAACTGCATGAATAATCAAATGTTGCAAACCATACAAATGGTCGCCAAAACTCAAGAGCGGAAGCAAGCATTTGTCTTTATATAGAATATCTGAAAAAGGACCACATGTAACCCTGAGGGTGCTCTGATCTCATTCTACACCATAGGATTCCATGACTTCCAAATGACTCAGCAGCTTCCCATTACTGAAGCTCAATAGCCATGTTCAAATTGTTGTGCTACACTATGCCATCAAATGACATCAATTACTCAGGCTCTCTTGAATGTGCTGCCACAAGGGGGCGCTCCGTCCTCCATCATAACCTCTCCATCTTGCTGGCAACCTCCTCCACGTGGGCAGCAAGCTTCAATTCTCAAGTTGTCGTCCCGTCTCCTCTACCGGCCCTGCCTCCCAAATCCCCTCCCCCAACCCCCCACCCCCCCACCCCTTAAGGGCCTGTTCGGTTCCCGGGGATTGAGGTCCCGGAACCGTTCCGGCCAGGAACGTTTATTTAAATTGCACGTAGCAGAGTTCAGCGGGAATGGTTCCGGCCAGGAACTACTCTAAACGAACGAGCTCTAATACAAAACCAACTTCGGCAGTCCAAAATCTCAGAAACCCTAACACATCCCCCCTGTCGCCCAACATTGCTATCTTTCTTCAGTTCTTTGACTGAAAGTATTCATTGATTCTAAGTAGTTGAAATCTAGGAGGTGGGAGAATATAGAGAATATCTCTACACATTTTGGTAAAAAATACAAGACTTTTTTTTCTCACAATGAAGAGTTGGATTTAGTATTCACAAAAAAAGAGTTGGATTTAGAATAGGACATGTGTGAAGATAGAAATCAGTCGAACACCAGCTACTAGTAGCGGGGGCTACGAAGCTGATATCTAGGCCGCGTTTAGGCCGCCGCGCCGCCCGATTACTGTAGCTGATATCTACAGTAGCGTTTTGTTTTTATTTGGTAATAATTGCTCAATCGTTGACTAATTAGGCTCATAACGTTCGTCTCGCAAAGTACAACCAAACTGTGCAATTAGTTTTTGATTTCGTCAACATTTAGTACTCCATACATGTACCGTAAATTTGATGTGATGGAGAATCTTCTTTTTACATAGTGCCAAAGTTTGGATTTTGATGGAACTAAACATGGCCCTAGTGCGTTTGTTGACTGTTGACATGCTGTCACTTTTGGCCATCGGAATCGTCAGCGACTTTTAGCCTCGAGGGTGACTTCATGGTCCAAGTAGGCTATACACGTGTTACATCTGAAAACAGTAATTTCTAATTTTTTATCTCTTCGAAAGGAAAATCCTTGTGCAAACTGACAGCTGCTGTCTCCCTCAAAAGTTACTGTAGCCGACACCTAGGGCCAGCCAGCCGCAACAGCTGAAACCCAGCAGCCGAACAAGGCCATAAAGCAAAGGTTTGTTCAACTTGAACACGTCTTTGCTAGCTAGTCCCGTAGAGACCGGTCGTGCTGGTAACTATTTCATGCAGCAGGGAGGATCCAGCACCACCAGTGCGCGAGGTGAGCTTTATTTGAGCTCCTTATTGGAGCATTAAGCCCCTTCAAATTAAAACACTCTATACAGATTTGAAAATTAAAGGCAGAAAATAATAATGAGTCGGATCCTCTGGTACTATATTGTATCCGAACACGCACCCCTCCTTTCATGGGCCCACCAGCATATGCCAGATGGATTTCTTGCAAGAGTTGGCGGCAAGAACCGAACACACCGACCAGACTCCAGAGCAGTGGCGTGCATCCATGAGACGACTCACGACCGTACGCAGGCAGGACCGACCATGACGAGGACGAGGAGGATCGAGCCCGGTAGGCCCATACGGGGTTAGGTTACGCATGCATGGCTTGCACTTGAAGCTCCCTAGCTAGCTGAGAAAGGGGGACTAGAGATTCTTATTCCCCTGTTATTCCCTCCCAGATTCGTCGTCCGGTATATCAAGCATGAGAAGAAAACGCGAGAGAGGATAAGCAGACACATGATCGGGATGCCTTCATCCGTGACCACGTGAGTCGATCGGACACAGAATGACAGGGTATACGATCGAGGGTGAGGTCACAGTTTCACTTCCAGAAATGCATGTATCCGGGCCAGTTTCTCTCGCCCATGCATCACCTCGTACTATGTACACAGGAGTACTAGCTAGCTTGCTGCACACGCTTTGTCTTGACACGCGCATGTATGCATAATCAGAGCCTAACCTGTATTCAGACAAAGTTTTAATAAATAACGTAATAAACCATACAGAAACTGGATCGAGGCAGTAGTGGTTTTGGTGATGTGCATGGATTTGAAGATGGATCAGTTGCAGACTAGTGAATGAACCCTAGTGTGACATGGACGACGCACAGTACTGCGGACGGAGATAAGCCTCACAGTTTAATTTCCATCAGAGCGAGCGAGGAAGCGACCAAAAACGGAGAGAATCTCAGCGTGGACTGGGAGGGACCAGCCGCACCGCACGGCGGCCCGCGGCGAGATATTCCCCTGCGGCCGCTGCCCCTCCCTCCCCTCCCCTCCCTGGCCGCCCCGCCCGGTAGAATCCAAAGCCACCCGGCATGACATGATGCTGCCACTGTGCCACATACAACCAAGCGACCGAATTCCCCTCCTCATCACACGCGAACAGAACGCTCGCATGCGTCGCAGTGGGAATTCACGCGTGCTTGCTGCTTGCTCGGTCGACGCTCTAGCTACTCCTCCATCTTACGCTCTGGCTGGACTTCTGCAGCTGCGCGCGCGTCTTGCACATGCAGCGAATGTTTTCAGGTCCTGGCCGTGACGGCATCGGCATGCAAGCTCGCATACAGGCTAGCTAGGGCTGCATGTACCTTGCACGCTGTTCGCTCACCTAACCTAATCCTCACAGTGCAGTAACAAGTACCAATAGTTTTTTTCAGCTATGTATAGTATTATACTCCCTCGTCTCAAAATAGAGGTTGTCGTGGGATACGTGTAGGTCAAACTTTTTCAACTTTAACGTAGAAAATGCGTACAACATTTATATCTCCAAATAAGTTTATTATGAAAGTATATTCAACGATCACCCTAATAATATTAATTATGTATTATAAATATTAAATTTTTTTATATATTTTGTCAAAGTTAAAATTATTTGACTTCTCGGAAAGTGAGAATCACGTCTATTTTGGAGACAGACGGAGTATACATGTAGCTTGTCGGGTTGCTTAGCCTATCGTGGCGCCAATGCAAGTTGTGTTTGATCAGGGTATAAACTAATTCAGGAGCGTTTGCCTTGTGTTTATATATAGTTCGGACAGCGAAAGGCCACGGTTTGATTAGGTTTCCTTTGGCGCACGGCCTCACTACTTGGACTCGCTCTATCTGACTCGGCGAAGACTATCTTTTCCGGTTGATAGCTGGGACGACGGGTCGAGTATACATTATACGTGCGGCATATATATACTCGTATATATGCACTACTCCGTACGTCACCGTAACAACGCAATGTGATTGCCGGCCTAACAAAGTCACTTCGAGCGATTTGACGCATGCGTGCTTGTGGCAAATGAAATCCACCACCAGGCTATATATACCTATATATATTATCTATCTATATATCTTTATATATAGGCGGGGACATGCGTGAACTACGATCGATTATTTTGTAAAGTTAACCACCAAACCGGAGTCATGTTTACGTGTTGCTTTTGTCCGGATGCTCTTGGCTAAGCACATGTACAACTGTCGTCGGTCGAAATCTGAAGGGTTGTGACCTGTGAGATAGCTAGAAATAGTCATTTCCCAACATGGAGGGGGGCCTGAGATATATGGCTGTGGTCATTCGCCATCGTACATATGGATTTCCTTCCATTAAAAAGCCTAATAGAGAAATCAGCACACGTGAACTATTTACCAGTGGTGTATACTCCATATCTTTTGTTATGGACCTAAATATGGGCTGTCGTGATGGGCCAAGCGAGGCCCAATGCCGGGCCCTGGCCAGCCGCAGTCTCACAGGGGGGCACGCAAGGGCTAGGGGGGGGGGGGGGGAGCCCCACCGTCCCCTCTCACCCGGGAGAATCTGGAGTAGATAGAAATTAGAGATAGATTTTGGTAAGTTTGGAATAAATAAAGTAGAGTTTGTTTAGAAAATGAGAGTCCATTGCTTAGGAAATACTAAGATTAGTTGTTAGGAAAGGAGAGCTAAGGACTCCTCTAGTTTGCTTGGGAGTCAAGTCCTATAGGGACTTTAAATATAGAGGTCATGTAATTGTTTTGATCTTAAGCAAGAATTGAGCAGTTGCTCTCCTCTCTCTCTCTCTCTCTCTCTCTCTCTCTCTCTCTATCTGGAGTAGATAGAAATTAGAGATAGATTTTGGTAAGTTTGGAATAAATAAAGTAGAGTTTGTTTAGAAAATGAGAGTCCATTGCTTAGGAAATACTAAGATTAGTTGTTAGGAAAGGAGAGCTAAGGACTCCTCTAGTTTGCTTGGGAGTCAAGTCCTATAGGGACTTTAAATATAGAGGTCATGTAATTGTTTTGATCTTAAGCAAGAATTGAGCAGTTGCTCTCCTCTCTCTCTCTCTACCTCTATCTCCCTACGCCTCCACCCCTCTCCCTGTGCCTGCCCTGCTCGGCCTAGCCGTTGCCACCCTCTTCCCTCCTGCGACACCTGCAGTAGCCGACACCCCTCCTAGCAGGACTATGACACCTGGTATCCGAAGGCCATTTTACATCCATGGGCAACACCACCACCATGTCCACGGAGACGGAGTGGCTTGATGCCTTTGCCGCTGACCTCAACAAGCGCATGGAAAAGGTGTAGGAGCACCTTGTCAATGTCGATGCTCACCTGAGCAACATGGAGCACGGAGGCTCCAAGGAGAACACCGACGTCACTGTTGTGGCCAAGGCAAAGCTGGAGTGCGAGGCCGCCGCCAAGGAGCTCGAGGTGGAGACTAAATGTGCCATGGAGAAAGTTGGACGCGCCTTCCTCAAGGAGAAGAGGGAAGGATCAACATTGTCGGGGATCCTGAGATCATGGAGAAAGTGATGAACAAGTTGTTCGTCGCCATGCCAGAGATGGGGTGTGCCACCCAAGATTCCCATGCCCCCATCATACTAGCACTCATCATCAGCACCGGGTTCCTTTCCCATCCTCCAATTGCGCTAACACAATTTTTCGTTCGCCACGTATGATGGCAAGGAGGATCCACTGTCCTGGCTTAATCGTTGCGATAAAGTATGGTATGCCTCTTTTCATCTCATAGGTGGAGCTTGACAATGGTACATGTGCCTGACGTAGGACAAGGCGGTGACTGATTGGGCATACTTCCCTCGTTGCGTCATTGAGTGCTTTGGGCCACCGACCTGACTGCAACCCACTAGGCGAGCTGGTGTCCTTGTGAAAGACCGACACCATCAATGACTACACCCAGCTGCTTCCTAGCACACGTGGAATGTTTTGGGACCCTTGATGAGCAACAATAGGGCAACATCTATGCACCGGTGGCCTGCTAGAGCCGCTGAAGACGGACGTGGAGCTCCTGAACCCGCAGAACATGGAGATGGCCATGTCTTTGGATCGCGTATATGAGCGGCAAGCAGGTGTCATCACTTGTCTATGTTAAGATACCCTCCTATTTGTAGAGATGGGCCTCTTATGTTGCCCACCTATTGTAGAGTCGAGATGGAAGACTATAGGAGCGTGAATAATCATTTCTAAAATTAATCACGCCAAGTGCACATCGCACTACTCCTGCTCAGCCTAGAAATTCAGGGGCTCAGAAATTCCAAGGCAGGGTTTGGAATTTTTCGACCCAGAAATGACAAGCGAACCAGAGCACCCTAGTAGGAAATTTCATCAGAAATTTTGACCCTCTCGGAAATTCTGAGGATTACAGAAATAGCCCGCCAAACTTCATTTTCAAAGCCTTTTTAAATGTGCTCAACTCCACCAAGTATTCCAACATATCAAGTGTGTGAGTTAGCATTTTGGAACATTTTTCTCTTGTACCTCACCACTGTCACTAAGTGCAATGCATATGCAATAAATGAAACTCACACATAGTGGCTGTAACACCCTCGGTGTTATGCCCTAAATAAATTACCAAATCATGTCATGAGCATCATGTTTACGTGATAATACATGTGATGGAATGAATAGATGAAGTATTGCAACCTAAAATAATCAATAAAAATGCTAAACGAGAAGCTATTCCATAACTCAGGCAATTATCAAGTAGGGTTTTAAACCAATTTTTATTGAGCAAAAATATTATAGAAAAAGTTTGGGAGAGGGCAAACTTTGAAGTACAAACTTTGTAGATGACAATGCAACTCTTGTTGTAGAAAAATAGAATTGCAAGCTAGTATTTCTAATAGCTTAGAAATAGAACTTGAAATTGAATTTAGCTCAAGACTTAGAAGATTCTTTAAGTTTATTGACAGCAAGACAATGTCATGTTTGGGGATTTATTTTGTAAAATTGAGTTAAGAGGTGATGACAAGCCTAACCGCATGTGGCCAACCCTCCTCCATCATTCTCCACTCCAATTGTCACCTCAGCCAGGTCCACGGTGAGCCCCTATTGCTCGCACGTTAGCTAGTTAGGCTTCTAGCCACCCGAGCTCACCGGAACAGTTGTGTCGCCGTCGTGGATGGCCGCACGCCGCTGCAGCCTTCACCAGCGAGTCCCACCACCCCTCACCATTGCTTAGCGTAGCCACCAAGATCAGAGATGGTGATCGACCTATTAGGTGGGTCCCCGCAGGTCCTAGGTGGCCGGTGTAGGCGCCCAGTATCGTCGCTTGCCACGCCGCCGTGCCGCCATGCACTGAGTTGCCGAAGGTGTGCGCGGGTGAATTAGGGAAAGATGGGGGGTTAAGTGAGATGGTCTGGGAGAGGGGTAAATTGTGTTAGTACATAGTTGTGATTTAGAAGAAGTTCGAGGCCTCTTTTGCATAAACGCCAGCGCGAGCAAGATTCCCCAGCCACGGGCCGCCTCGCGTGGGCCGGCCTCGCGTGGGCCACAGAAGCGGGCTGGTGCGCGCATGCACTATGTCGCGAGGGCCGCACATGTGGGCCGCGCGAGAGATTCACTTTTCATTTTCCTAAGGAATTAGAAATAGTTTTCGAATTTAATTTCAGAGCTGATCTTTGGTAATTAATATAAAATCATGTAGGTGTCCAAAAATTATAAAACAAATTTTGTTATGGTCCTAAAATTGTGATCTATCTGTTGGTATATTTAGTTCATATTTATATGTGTTGACACTAGGAGCTATTAAATCATTTGAGAATGCTTAATAATATTAAGTTAATTATTGTAGGATTTTTTGTGGTAAATTGGTGATAGCTTTAGTCCTAAAATTTTTATAGTAGCTTCATTGTATTATTATGTGCTCATTGTAATTTTTGTAGCTTTAGAATAGATTAAGCATTAGGGTAGTTAAATGCTCTTTGTTTCAATATACATTAAATCATTAGTAGAAATAAAGATATATCCTTAATTTGTAAAGCTAAGGGTTTGTTAGTTGAACCCACACTTTGCTTGATGAAGATGGTAGTTAGCTTAGTACCTTAGTCATTAGAGCTAGCTTAGTAGCTTAGTATGAGTATTCTTATTTTAAGAGTTGTTGTTGCCTAAATGCTAAGTGTTGCATCATCATTGCATGCATGAAGAGAACGAGTTGGCGGAGATCGTGACCACCGGCGATCACGAGTTTGAGGAGATCATTGAGGAGTACGAGGAGGAGATTCTCATACAGGAGGAGGTCCCAAAGCCATCACTGGCTGACTCAGTTGACACCGCGTCTACCCAAGGCAAGTCCCGGTGCATAACCCCTTATTTTTTATAATCACTATATATATATGTGATGTGCATTTATGTTACAAGAATTTTATGAAAACCGCATGCATAGATATATCTACCTATGAGTCCTACTAGTACAGGTTCAAGTAGCTGCTATGCTTAGGTTTTTGGTAGTGTGAGTAACCTGCCGTTACTCACAATAAGTGATTATTGTAATTACTCATGATAAAATGATGAAAGAAAAAATGAAGACTAGCAGGGATATGGTATGGGTTATGGTGGGTGTGGCGAGTTGTGTCCCACGGCCAACGGGGCATAGCTTGGTTACATTGTTTTCCCTGTCTGTGTCAATTGAGGACCGTCCATTGCTGTGGATGATAGTCAGGTCACAGACTTATTATCCTGAGCACATACTTGCTTATGGGAGCTAGAAGGCTCATTACGCTCTTATCATGGGTTCTAGCTCTTTTCGGACTAACTGATTGGAGGCGGGGAAAGATGAAGGTCTAAGCACCATATTGAGACCGGGTCTCAAGTGTGGGGGCTTGGAGTCTAAGTTTGGACAGGGGACCTGGACCCCGTGACATGAGTGAAATAGGTTGGTATTGTTTGTGCCTAGGGTACAAACGAGGCATGTGTTTCAGGGTACCCAGATAGGATACATTGGTTCACAAATCACTATTTATGTGAGATGGTACGACTTGGCTATGGTCTAGCACCGTAGTAAGAACTGGAATATGAAAGATGGTAAATTGGTTCTGATTTCTCAACCCTTGCTTGAAAGTAGAATAGGTGCTTATCTAGAATGGTTAGCTAATGAAGTAATTATGACTGCTAATTAAACTTGATCTTAAGGACATACTTCTAGTATCGCTTTTCGCAAACAAAAAGAAAACAGCAAACCCATATTGCCTATCATACCCCTTATAGTTGGGAAACTATTCCCACTAGTTGGGTAAGTCTTGCGAGTACATTGTGTACTTAGGGTTTATTTTACCCTATTGCAGGTGCAGCTTGAGGAGTTAGCTCTTGTGTGGAGGATTCTTCTAGTGGGCACGGATGGATCCTTGTATCGTTTCCGCTAGATGTTCATTTAAATTCCGCTATTTAATTATCGCACTCTAAACTCTGATATTGTAATAAATAATTTCCAAGACTCTATGTTGTAAGAAATTGATTAAGTGATGTAAGCTCGTACTCATTATTGGATCCTGGATGTAAAACTAGATTGTTTCGAGTTCTCCCTTGGGGTGGGCTCGATGGAACTATTCGGTTTAGCCACTTCCGTGGTGCTTAGTGTCTAGCGGAACACAAGCGTCTCCGAAAGTGTGTTATTTCGGGTGGTTCTACCACAGGTGGTATCAAAGCCAATAATGAGTATACGGGTTTAAGAACTCTTTTCAAAACCTAAAATTTGACCAACAAAAGCTTTGTGAAAAGTAGGATGCGATAAATTACGTAAATAAGTATAAGCCCTAGTAATATGGTCTATCTAGGATAGTGGCACTGGTTTTATCTAATCAATTTTTGCAGGTACACTAACTTACGCTGCGTAAGAATCGTTTAGCGTACGGAAAGTGAGTGTGCGCTGTGCCAAAAATTATATGTGAATGCCGCTATATTCTGGCTTGAGCTGAACGAATAGGTCAATCCATGCATCATGAAAAGAGAATCTTGCTTAAACTAAACTCTCCCACACGTATAATTTTGGGTAGTAAATTGATAGGATAATAAATAAAGAGAAATGCTTTAACTCTTAAGAAAAAGTTCTCGCTTGTAACCATTTATTGGGCCTTGTCATATCTCTAGCCGTTTGTTTCTAAGTATGGAGGCCTGGTCCCTAACGGTGGGTTCCTATCTTTTTATAGATGAACCTAAGGTCTAGTCACGGGAGCACCAGTGCTAGGATGGGCCATGGTCTTGGTGAAGACCAGGGCAAAAATGGTCGTGGCGATGATCATGGCATTGCCAATGTGGAGAGCCACGAGGCCCTACTCCTTGGTCCTCCTCCTCCACCACCACCCTCGCCTCCGATGACCGACATCAAGATGATGGCTGCTCATCGCGAGTCAGCCCATACCCTAGAGATGCTAGCATAGGCTATTGGTGGCTTCACCCATGGAGGCCCCAGTGGCAATGGCGGGAACGGGGGTGGTGCCCGCGGTCTCGAGAGGCCCTGTTCCTATCAGGACTTCTTGGGGACACACCCAATCATGTTCACGCCGACTACGGAGCCTCTAGACATGGAGCATTGGCTTCATATTCTAGAGCAGAAGTTTCAGCTGCTCAATGTGACGAATGAGCAGAAGGTGCGCTTTGCCGCACAACAGCTTCTAGGATATGCTAGTGCTTGGTGGGACACTTTCAACACCATGCAACCTATGGACCACCATGTGACTTGGCGGGAGTTTACCACTGCTTTCTTTTAGTACTATATTCTTGCTGGTTTGCTGAAGAGGAAGCTGGCTGAGTTTCTGGAGCTAAAGCAAGGAAACATGACTGTGATGGAGTATGTGAACAAGTTCAACCACCTTACACAATATGCTGGGACTCATGTGGATACTGATGAGAAGATGGACCATTTCAATCATGGTCTCTCTTGCATCTTGCAAGAGAAGCTGTATACAGGAGGCTATCAGACTTTTGGTGCTTTGATGAATGTTGCCATTGCTATGGTGGGACTTTAGCGTGACTCTCAGGCTGAGTGGAAGCGCAAGAGGGTGGTCACTGGGTCTTCTAGTCACCCATAGTCACAGAGGGTACAGGTTGTAAGGAGGGTGTCCTATCACTCTCTAGGTGGACAATCATCCCACCAAACTTAGCAGACTCACCAGGCACCTCCCACTCAGCACTGTGCACCTACTCAGCAAGTACAAGCAGCCTCAGGGATAGCAGGTTCTGCCACATTAGGGATAGGGGAACAAGCTAGGTGCTTGTTTCAAGTGTGGCAAGGGAGGCCACTATGCTTGTGAGTGCCTCCAGAACTAGCTTACTCAGTCTTCTCATCCTTCAACCAACTCTCATTTGGTCAAGAGGACTATCATCAGGAAGAAGGTGCCCGTGAACCGCCCGGGATAGGTTAACTTCACTAAGGCTGAGGAGATCCCGTAGGGAGAGCCTATGATGGCTGGTATGTTCACCATTGATTCTCACCCAGCATATGTATTATTTGATTATGGTGCATCACATTCATTCATAAGTATGGGGTTTTCACAAAGACACAATATATCTACTATGGCTATTCCTATTGCCTATAGAATCAGAACCCCAGGTGCGCAGTTGTGCGTTAAAACTCATATGGACATAGTGAGACTAGTGCTAGCCACTCACTCTTATCGTCTCCAGTTCATGGTGCTGCCTGGGCAAGGCATAGATGCAATTCTAGGAATGAACTGGTTGAGAAATTATGGGGTAGTCTTGAATCTTAGACAAAGAATTGTTGAGTTGAAGCTTCCTTTTTCTAAGGATAGAATGTCTCTCCTGATGTCTTCAGTCCCCATCCTACCAGTTATTGCTTATACTGAAGCTTCTCCTGACCTTGCCTCTATTTCTGTGGTTTGTGAGTTTCCAGATGTCTTTCCTAAAGATCTACCTAGGTTACCACCGGATAGGAATGTGGAGTTTGCCATTGAGTTAGAACCTGGTACTGCTCCTATTTTGCAGCATCCTTACCGCATGGCTCCAAAAGAATTGGCTGAGATGAAGAAACAATTAGAGGAATTATTGGAGAAGGGATTCATCTGTCCTAGTTCTTCACCATAGGGTTGTCTAGCTATTTTTGTGAAGAAGGGCGGCACTCTTCGGATGTGTGTGGATTATCACCCTCTCAATGCGGCAACCATTAAGAACAAGTATCCCTTACCTCATATTGATACTTTGTTCGATCAGTTGGCTAATGCAAGAGTGTTTTTGAAGATTGATCTTCGTTCTAGATATCACCAAATTAAGATCCGGCCGCAAGATATCCCAAAGATAGCTTTCTCTACTAGGTATGGCCTTTATGAATACCTAGTCATGTCTTTTGGTCTCACCATTGCTCCTGCATTTTTCATGTATCTCATGAATTCAGTCTTCATGCTAAAGTTAGATAAGTTTATAGTGGTGTTCATTGATGATATCCTGATATATTCTAAGAATAATGAAGAGCATGCACAACATCTTTGTATAGCCTTGACTCGATTACGGGAACACAAGTTGTATGCCAAATTTAGCCAGTGTGAGTTTTGGTTGGATCAAGTGCAGTTCTTGGGACATGTCCTAACACCTGAAGGCATCTCTATGGATCCTGGCAAGGTGCGGGATGTGTTAAATTGGAAATCTCCAAAGTTAGTGCACCAGATTCGTCAGTTCCTTAGTCTTGCTGGTTATTATCGGTGCTTTATCCCTGAGTTTTCTAAAGTAGCTCAGCCAATGATCAAGTTGTTCCAGAAGGATGTCAAGTTTGTATGGAGTTCGGCTTGTGAAGAAGCTTCTAAGCCCTGAAGAAGTTTCTTACCTCTGCTCTTGTTCTTGTTCAACCAGATATTGATAGGCCATTTGATGTGTATTGTGATGCCTCTAGGACTGGATTGGATTGCGTGCTTATGCAAGATGGACGTGTAATAGCTTATGCTTCACGTCAGCTGAAAAAGCACGAGTTGAATTATCCCACCCATGATTTAGAGCTAGCTGCAGTTGTGCACGCTCTAAAAATTTGGAGACATTACCTGTTGGGAAATAAAGTGTATATCTACATGGATCATAAGAGTCTCAAATATATTTTCACTCAGTCCGAGTTGAATATGAGGCAACGGCGGTGGCTTGAGTTAATCAAAGATTATAACTTAGAAGTTTATTATCATCCGGGAAAAGCTAATGTGGTTGATGATGCCTTAAGTCGGAAGTCGCATCAAGTTGAAGAAGAATCTTTGTCTCTCAACCATTCTGAGGTGTTTCCCCATATTGCTCTAGTCTTAGATTTACTTGAGCAAATTATTATAGAGCAAAGGCAAGATGCTTTGGGAATTCTGCATATCAAGAAGCTAAATGCCGAAGGGCGTGGTCCTCATTTCAGTATTGATGATCAAGGTGTGGTGAAGTTTAAGAACCGATTGGTGGTTCCCTCAAGTGACGAGCTTAGGAGAAAAAAATTGGATGAAGCTCACAACTCCAAATTATCCATTCATCCAGAAAGTAACAAGATGTATCATGATTTGCGTCACTTGTATTGGTGGCCAAATATGAAACATGATATTACCAAATACATCTCAGAATGTGATATTTGTGGAAGGGTTAAGGGGGACCATATGCGTATGCCTGGATTTCTACAAACCTTGCCTATCCCTGTTTGGAAATGGAATGATATTTCCATGGACTTTGTTGTGGGTTTGCCTCGCACGGCAAAGGGGTATGATTCTATTTGGGTTATTGTGGGTCGCCTTACCAAGTCCACTCATTTCCTCCTGGTAGATACAAGGTATTATGCCAAGAAATATGCCAAGTTGTATTTTGAATGGGTTGTGACCCTACATGGAGTTCCTCTTACCATTGTTTCTAATAGAGGGTCTGTTTTTGTCTCTCATTTCTGGGAGCAACTCTAGAAATGCCTTGGTACTCGCCTCCTTAGAAGTTCAACTTATCATCCGCAAATTGACGGTCAGACAGAAAGGGTCAATCAAGTACTTGAAGACATGTTGAGAGCTTGTGCCATTTATTATCCAGAAAAGTGGGACGAATGCTTGTCTTTAGCTGAGTTTTCTTATAATAATAGATATCAAGAAAGCATTCGAATGGCACCTTTCGAGGCCCTATATGGCATGAAGTATAGAACACCTCTTAACTAGGTTGAAGTGGGTGACCATGGTTACTTTGGACCTAATTTCATAAAGGAAGCAAGAGAGCAAGTTAGCGTTATTCAGAGTCATTTGAAAGCAGCTCAGAACTGTTAGAAAGCTCATGCAGACAAGAGGAGAAGGCCTTTGCAATTTGAAGTTGGTGACCATGTGTACCTAAAGGTATCCTTGATGAGAGGTGTGCATTGGTTTGGGGTCCGTGGGAAATTAGCTCCTCGTTTTGTCGGACCTTATAAAATTTTGGAGCGGTGTGGTTCGGTTGCTTACCATCTCCAACTCCGGGATATTCTGTCAGTAGTCCATAATTTCTTCCATGTTTCCTAGTTGAAAAAGTGTTTGCGAGTTCCCAATGAAGTGGTTGAAATTGAAGGACTCCCTCTCCAACCTGATCTTTCTTATACTGAGCATCCCATCAAAATCTTGAATGAAAAAGAGAGTCACTAGGAACAAAGTGGTGAAATTCTATAAAGTCCAGTGGCAAAATCATTCGGAGGACGAAGCAACTTGGGAACAGGAGAGTTATATCCTGGAGCATTATCCCCATCTTCTCCCCGATGTATTGAGATAATGGTTTAAGTTAAAAGTTTACTCTTCTCCCTTTTTCCCACACTAGGCACACACATGAAATCTCAAGACAAGATTTTGTTTAAGAGGGGGAGAGCTGCAACACCCTCGGTGTTACGCCCTAAACAAATTACCAAATCATGTCATGAGCATCATGTTTATGTGATAATGCATGTGATGGAATGAATAGATGAAGTATTGCAACCTAAAATAATCAATAAAAATGCTAAACAAGAAGCTATTCCATAACTCAAGCAATTATCAAGTAGGGTTTTAAACCAATTTTTATTGACCAAAAATATTATAGAACATGTGTGTGACACCTAAATAAAGTTTGAAGTACAAACTTTGTAGATGACAATGCAATTCTTGCTGTAGAAAAATAGCTTTGCTAGCTAGTATTTCTAATAGGTTAGAAATATAACTTGAAATTGAATTCAGCTTAAGACTTAGAAGATTCTTTAAGTTTATTGACAGGAAGACAATGCCATGTTTCGGGATTTATTTTGTGAAATTGAGTTAAGAGGTGATGTCGTGTTTTAGCTTGGATTGTTTGCCTAATAGACCCTCTTTAGCATAGTGAAGGCGGTTTAGTGTCAACCTCAACAGTTTAGTTGCTATCAACGCTTTAAAATTCATGCACGACATGGTCTCGGGCTGGTTGGCCGCATGGGTGCGGTCACCACGCTGGCTGCCCCGCGCAACACGCGCTGCCGCATGTGGCCGGCCGAGGTTGCTTTCGGCCTGACCATGGCTTGGTTGTGGCCTGGCGTTGTAGGCCGCTGCGTTGTTGCTTCCCTCACCACCGCACCGCTGTCACCGCCGCTGCCGCCTTGCCGAGCTACTAGGGCATAGCCACTGCTGCCCTTGGCTGCTGCCATGCAGTGCTACTATCATCATGATGCCATGCTACGCTGCTCGCCTTGTCACTGGGCACACGTGGGTTGTCTCGGTTGCCTCGTGCCGTCGCCTCACCTAAATGGCGCTGTGGCCGTGCATGCCGCGCCCCACCTGCCTCCGTGCACGCATGTGCTCTGGTCATGTTGTCACGTAGCGAGTGTGCAGATGATGCCTCGGGTCCGGCCGACCGCTTGCCGCCAATGTGTGGATGACCAGAGCTCATACCAATCCCCTCTTCCTACAGCCTATGCTGTTAGAGCCACGCCCTCGCAATCAGCCAGGGAGAGTTCAGCTCAATCTGATGCAACATGTCCACAACCTCATCATTAAGTCCTCTAGCTGCCCAACCCCACCCAGCCTTGAAGCGGGCATGGCCAACCAACAATTTGGGGTTTTCCTACCGTCGTGTCAATAAGGCCATGCTCGGCCATTACCGAGGGCAGCCCTGCATCAGTCCACCCGAACCAATTCGAGTGTACGCTAGCTTCGCTTCCATCCCCTCTTCGCTCTACGTGCCTTGGCCGAACGTCTATCGCTTCCTCGGCGTCGCTAATGCGACCGTGCCACCGCGGTGCGCCGCTGCACGGCTCGGCCACATGTGGCCAACCCTCCTCCGTCATCCTCCACTCCAACTATTACCTCAACTAGGTATACGGTGAGCCCCTATTGCTTGCACGTTAGTTGGTTAGGCTTCTAGCTGCCCGAGCTCACCAGACCAGTTGCGTCGCCGTCACAGATGGCCGCACGCCGCTACATCCTTCCCCAGCGAGTCTTGACACCCCTCACCACCATTTAGCATAGCCACCAAGATCAGAGATGGTGATCGGTCCATTAGGTGGGCCCCCGTGGGTCCCAGGTGACCGGCGTAGGTGCCTAGTTGAAAGGTCCTAATGGCTAGAGGTGGGGTGAGTAGCCTATTAAAAATTTCTACAATAACACTTAGGAAACCGGTTAGATAAATATGAGGCAAAGTGAGTGTTGCGCTAGCCTACTAAAAATGCAAGCCACCTACCCCAATTCTAGTTTCTATAGTCTGTATCCACACAATGGCTGTCACTACACTAAGTTAGTGTGCTCTCAAAGGCTAACTAAAGAGCCACACTAACCAAACTAACAAGCTCTCACGACTAGCTACACTAAAGAGCTTGATAACTAGTTTGCGGTAATGTAAAGAGAGAGAGCAAGATGGTTATACCGCCAAGTCGAGGAATGAACCAATCAATCACAAGAATAAATACCAATGAAGACCAATCACCTCAGAATCAAATGATGACACAATGATTTTTTACCGATGTTCACTTGCTTGCCGGCAAGCTAGTCCTTGTTGTGGCGATTCACTCACTTGGAGGTTCACGCGCTAATTGGCATCACATGCCAAACCCTCAATAGGGTGCCGCACAACCAACACAAGATGAGGATCACACAAGCCATAAGCAATTTACTAGAGTACCTTTTGGCTCTCCATTGAGGAAAGATAAAAAACCTCTCACAATCACCACGATCGGAGCCGGAGACAATCACCAACCTTCGCTCGACGATCCTCACTGCTCCAAGCCATCTAGGTGGCGGCAACCACCAAGAGTAACAAGCCAAACCCACAGCGAAACACAAACACTAAGTGCCTCTTGATGCAAACACTCAAGCAATTCACTTGGATTCACTCCCAATCTCACAAAGATGATGAATCAATGATGGAGATGAGTGGGTGGGCTTTAGCTAAGTTCACAAGGTTGCTATGTCAATGCAAAAATGGCCAAGAGGGTGAGCTAGAGCCGGACAAACACCTTATATAAGCGTCCACTCGAAATAGAGCTGTTAGGCTCTCACTGCAACCCAACTTGGGGCGACCGAACATGCTGGTCAGATCGACCGGACGCATGAAAGCTCTAGTTTGGTTTTGGTTAATTGATGAAACCCTAAGTGCTAACCTAGTTTATCAAGATGATTATGAGATAGGTAGCACTACTCCAAGTGATGAAGCAATGGCGAAGATCATGACAATGGTGATGGCATGGAGATGGTCAAATGCTTAAACGTGGAAAAGAAGAAAGAGAAAAACAAAAGGCTCAAGGCAAAGGTATAAAATGCAGGAGCCATTTTGTTTTAGTGATCAAGACACTTAGTGAGTGTGATCACATTTAGGATAGATAGCCGTACTATTAAGAGGAGTGAAACTCATATCGGAATGCGGTTATCAAAGTGCCACTAGATGCTCTAACTCATTGCATATGCATTTAGGATCTAGTGGAGTGCTAACACCCTTGATAATATTTGTGAAAAAAGGCTAACACATGTGCGCAAGGTGTTTGCAGGGTTGAGATGGGTTTGGGTCCCTCTCTCCCTCCCGCCGAGCTTGCGAGGCGGGATTCGGCGCTTTCGAGAAAATGAAATGTCTATTTTCTATTGCGCCGGATGCAAAATTCTTGGTGGTTGGCACACTTGAGCAAGGGTGAAGAAGTTAGAGTTGAAATGGAGTTGGTCGAAATGATGCTGGCGTCGGTCTACTGACCGGACGCTGGGTCACTCAGCGACCGGACGCTGAAAGGCTGCGTCCGGTCGAGCTGGCAGTGAGGTCGCCAGTTTCGGTGTTGCACCGGACGCTGGACCTGAGATGCACCGGACGCTGGTTTCTGCGTCCGGTCAAACTGACAGGTCTGCACAGTGGCTAAGGGTTGAGCACCGGACGCTGGCTGCGTCCGGTCAAGGTGGACCGGACGCGTCCGGTCGAAAAAACATGCCTCGGGGAGCTTACTGGAAACGACCGGATGCTGGGGCTTCAGCGTCCGGTCAGTTTTGACCGGAGCGTCCGGTCAACTTCGTAACCGTTGAAATCTGACGAACAGCGTTTGAAGCTGGTGACGCGTGGCGTCCATCGGGCGACCGGACACTGAGGGCCAGCGTCCGGTCGGTATGACCGGAGCGTCCGATCAGAGCGTGTTTTGCCCAGTGAAGGGGTACAACGGCTCTATTTGATGGGGGCTCTATTTATAGCCCCATGGCCGGCTCAAGGGATAACACTTGCACATTTTCATTGACATAGCAACCTTGTGAGCTTAGCCAAAGTCCTCCCACTCATCTCCATCATTGATCCATCATCATTGTGAGATTGGGAGAGAATCCAAGTGCATTGCTTGAGTGATTGCATCTAGAGGCACTTGGTATTCGTGTTGCACTGCGGATTTTGCTTGTTTCTCTTGGTGGTTGCCACCACCTAGACGGTTGGAGCAGCGGTGAAGGATCGGCACGAGTTGGTGATTGTTCGTGGCCGCCTTCGGTGATTGTGAGGGGAGTTGTACCTTCCCCGGCGGAGTGCCGAAAGGTAACTCTAGTAAATTGCTCGTGTCATTGAGTTACCTCACTTGTGGGTCGGTTCTTGCGGTGTCCTATCGTGTGGACGAGGTTTGTGAAACACCTCTTAGCCGCCGAACCACCAAGTGTTGGTCGACACAACGGGGACTAGCGTGTTGGCAAACACGTGAACCTCGGGAGAAAAATCAATTGTCTCTTGTCATTTGCATTCTCCCGTGATTGGTTTGATCTTCATCTTGTGATTGGTTCATCCCCTACACGGCGGTATAATCATCCTACTTACTTGATTACATTCTTGCAAACTAGTTGATACAAGCTCTTTAGAGTAATTAGAATTGAGAGCTTGCTTTGTTGTTTACATTCATCTAGTTGAGCTCTTGAGAGTAGCAAGTTTGTGTGCCTAAGTAATCATTGCAACTAGAATTGTTGGATAGGTGGCTTGCAACCCTTGTAGAGCTAGAGCAAGTTTGCATTACGCTATTTGTCATACTAATCAAATTGCTCTAGTTGATTTATAGATTTTTAAATAGGCTATTCACCCCCCCTCTAGCCATACTAGGACCTTTCAACGCACCAGCCCCAATGTCCAGTCACTGATTGTCGTCCATGTGTCCCCGCGTTCAACGTCATCTGTATGATCTCAACGGTCAAGTGACTCAGCGCAACCCCTAAGTCACGACCGGACGCGTAGGCAAGCCGACTAGATGCACCACGCTCACTTTAGGTCCTCACGCGCATGCGCACCAACACTAAAAGACCGGGCGCGCCGATGGAATGACCGGACGCTCCAATAACGTGGAGTCCGATCACTTCCAGAGAGCATCCGAGCTACATTTTCTCAATCAGACGTGTCTGGTGTTCCTCGACTGGACCTAGCTCAGCGTCCGATGCAATACCCTAGGTTACGCTACCTCAGCTTCTTCTGAACTGACTCACCACTGCCGCGTCCGGTCACATTTTGACCTAGCGTCCGATCACTTCAACAACAGAGCCCGAGCACGCCACCTTCATCTAAAATTGATCGGACGCTCTCCCCCGAGTTCGGTCACTATGTGACCTATGTCTAGTCACTGTTTCACAGTGACAATCACCTCCTTTACTTCACTAACTTCTCCACCCTTGTTCAAATATGACAAACACCAAGTGTATCACCTTGTGCACGTGTGTTAGTATATTTTCACAAACATTTTCAAGGGTGTTGGCTCTCCACTAGATCCTAAATGCATATGCAATGAGTTAGAGCATCTAGTGGCACTTTGATAACCGCATTTTGATAGGAGTTTCACCCCTCTTAATAGTACGGCTATCGATCCTAAATGTGATCACACTCACTAAGTGTCTCGATCACCAAAATGAAAAAGCTCCCATCAAGTTTTACCTTTGCCTTGAGCTTTTTATTTTTCTATTTCTTCTTCTCCAAGTCCAAGCATTTGATCATTACCATGGCATCACCATCATTATGGGGGGGGGGTATGACCCTAGATACCCACGGTAGAGCACATGGGCTGCGCTCTTAGGGGCGGCCTAGCCCACAAGACGAAGCCTTGAGGGGCATGACTCTGGTCGGCGCCTTCCGCAAGACATCTAGAAGATATCCCAAAGATACTATGAGATCTATTAGGATATGTATGATCCCAAGATTCCTGTAATCAGTTATTACTTTTTGGTTATCTCTCATATCTAACCGACTTGTAACCCTGCTCCCCAGACTATATAAGGCGGGCAGGGACCCCCTCCAAACACACACAATATCAGACGATGCTAATACAAACCAACAGACCACAGGAGTAGGGTATTATGTTATACTAACAGCCTGAACCTGTCTAACTCATGTGTCTCTGTTGTCTTCTTGTTCTTGATCTCACGCTCCTCTGCCGATCAATCTACCTTTGTGGGATACACCTCGGAGGACTACCGATGATATTCTATCGATAGTTGGCGTGCCAGGTAGGGCTGTGTGTGCTATTTCCTTATCGAACAAGATGGCTTTTTTTGTAGGCTCTTCGTCCCTTCCGTAGCCTAGCCAGATCTTCACGGTCAGATCCATCTCGTGGGTCATCAACGCTGACGGAGTCGAAGAGCTCCTCGAGCCGATGCGGATCATTTCTGTGTCGACCACCCCCACGCCTGCAACTATAGATCTGATCTTGGAACCACTTCTGAGGTCGCCTTCATCAACGACCCACCGCCCGCTTCCTCGCTACCAGAGGAGGCAGATCAACAATGATGATCTGATCGAATCCATCGATTGGGTCGGTCTGAAGCTCACTGATTGCCTCTCCATCGCCGAATCAGCCCTGGATACTTTGGTTCAGCACCGACCACCCTCTAATCTAGATCTATTGGAGGCTGCTCGGAAAACTCCAGGAGTTGCGGCTCTACCCTTTAGGCTCACCAATGTTGCCGTTACTTACCAAGACGCCCTGAGGGGGCAATTTGCCGACCAGGTGGAAGATGCCCATCCACTCGCCGACCAGCTCGCCGTTCAGCCTCCGCTAGCCATCAACATGCTACACTTAGGCCAGTGCCCCAGAGCGTCCCTCCAGACCATCCTAGAGGAAAATCCGGGCTTCGAGTCTCATGGCTCTGTAGAGACCCTCGCCGAAACCTTCACCGAGCAGCTCCTTTTCCCACCCTTCTGGTGTGGCACGATCTTCAACGTCAGTGTCAATAGCCCTCCTTAGAATGGTGAAACCGAGGAGGAACGCGTCGCTCGTGAGAACTAGAACGTCAACCGCGCGCAGCGCCGAGAAAACGAGGCAGCTATTGCACGGGCCGAGGCTGCTCGAAATAATTGGCTCGACTCACAAGGAAGGCCACTTCCACTCCACCGCGACCTCGATGAAGAGTTTCTCCGCATTGATGGCCACGACGTCTTCCAGACTCCAAGCACCAATCTGGTAGTGGCCGCCAACGAGCTCGCCCGCCTCCCGCAGACGCCTAAGCTCGCCAAGGTCACCGCCATGCTTAAAGCGGCACACTATCAGGTTAATGAGGTTCGCGAGGATTAGAGACCTTCGTGCTCCACGAGCATGATTCGTCGATCAGCTGCGCTAAGATCCAATCGCTGCCCCAGTCAAAGCCATTTCACCGACCAGTCACTGCCTCTATAGGGGGAGCCAAGGGCCATCGTGCCGAACACCATCGCCAACATGACCAGGAGGTCGAACAGGACGCTCGAGTCCACCTTAGCAACCTCTGGGATGCACGATGCCATATCGAGCAACGTCGCTTCGGTCGCCATGAAGATGAAGTGCACCGCCGCCAGGAGTACAAGTAGGAGTACGGAAACCCGGACTCAGCTCTCGAGCAGATCGATGCCGACAACGCTGTAGCTGATACCGACCATAACCTCGAAGGGCCTCCAACGTTTATGAGGGCACTCCAAACACTCCAATGGCCCCATGGTTTCAAAATCACTGGGGTCGAGCCCTACGAGAGAAGGATGAATCCAACACAGTGGCTACAGGCTTACGCCACCGCTATCCGCACCGCCAGAGGAGACACCATTGTCATAGCGAACTATCTCCACATCAAGCTCACACCACCTGCCATGAGCTAGTTTACTAGCCTTGCCCTGGACTCCATCGGATCCAAGGAAGAGCTAAAAAATGTCTTCACCGACAATTATATGGCTACGTGTACTCGGCCAGGCACCAAGCATGATCTCAACCGCATCAACCAGAAGCCATCCGAGCTCCTCCGTAGCTACATTCGATGCTTTTTTGAGATGAGGAATTCTATTCCCAACATCACAGAAACTGAGGTCATCACCGCCTTCACCCGAGGACTCCATCATGAGCTTTGCTCCAAGTTCAACCGCAAGCCACCCACAGGCATTGGCGAGATGATCACTACTACCAACTAGTACGCAGACCCCGAGGAAGCTGAGGTGCGCTTCAACGAGGATGCGGGCACCCATCGCCAACCTCGCCGCTACGACGACCGCCCCGATGATCGATGCCACAATGACCGCCGCTTCAACGACCGCAGTTACCATCGTGACAGCGGCCGTGATCAACAGAAGGACCCAAGCCTGGCCAAAATTGTCATCGCCGACCAGACCACATCGTCGCCGCTGTCAATCAACCTCGCTCCAAGCGTAACTACGACGAGCAGTACCAAAAGATCCTCGATGGCCTGTGCCCTCTTCACAAGAACGCCAAACACAAGATGAAGAACTGCCTCGGCTTGGCTAAGGAATTTTAGGACAAAAAGCTAGAAGATGATGCCAACGATGGAGTCGGAGACCACCGACCACCTGAGGGTAACAACAATGCCTTCTAGGACCATGACAAGGTGGTCGCCACCATCTTTGGGGGCCTCGCCACCACCGAAAGTAGAAGAGAACAGAAGCTCGCCGCACGGCGGGTGCTCTCCGTGACTACAGAAGACGACATCGCCAACCCCAGTTATCGCCCATGGTTCGAGGTACCCATCACCTTCAGCAGGGCCAACCAGTGGGCGGACATCCCCTACATAGGGCGTTTCCCCCTCGTCCTTGATGCAACCGTCCAGAAGGTGCTTTTTAGAAAGGTGCTCTTGGACGGTGGAGCGCCCTGAATCTCCTCTTCGTCGGAGCCCTAAAGGAGCTGGGCCTTGGGTTATCAGATCTCACACCCTCCGACTCCTCCTTTTGGGGTGTGGTACTTGGTAGGGCCTCCAAACCGCTTGGGGAGATCACCCTGCCAGTACAGTTTGGCATGGCAAGCAACTACCGCGCCAAACACATCAACTTCTACGTCGCCGACTTCAACACCACCTACCATGCCATACTTGGTCGGCCAGCTCTGGCCAAGTTCATGGCTGTACCACACTACACTTATCTAGTGCTGAAGATGCCTTCGCCTGTAGGAGTTCTAGCCCTGTGGGCCAACCTCTCCATCGCCTACGCCTACGAGATAGAGAGTCTCGCTCTCGCCGAAGCCACCGACCTCTCCATCCAGATGGCCAATGTGGTCACCAAAGCCAAGACATTGCCCGCCGATGACATGGAGATCCCAGAGCTAGAGCCTCCCCGTGCCTTCGCCAAGTCCAAGGAAATAAAGGAGGTCGGCCTCGACCTCGACGACCCTTCCAAGACCGTGAAGATTGGGGCTCATCTTGACCCCAAATAGGAAGGCGCGCTCGTCTCCTTCCTACGTGCCAACACCAACATGTTTGCTTGGAAACCTACAGACATGTCGAGGGTACCACGGGAGAAGATCGAGCACTCCTTAAATGTCTCGCCGACCTCCAAACCGATCAAGCAGAAACTCCGCCGATTCACGCTAGATAAGGAGGCTATTAGGGTATAAATAAAATGGCTCTTAGCTACCGGATTTATAAAAGAAGTATATCATCCTGAGTGGTTAGCAAACCCTGTTCTCATTCGAAAAAAGAATAAAGAATGGAGAATGTGCGTTGATTACACTAATCTTAACAAACACTGCCCTAAAGACCCCTTTGGTTTGCCTCGGATAGACGAGGTTGTAGACTCCACCACCGGCTACGAACTGCTCTCCTTCCTTGACTGTTACTCCGGCTATCACTAGATCTCCCTCAAGGAAGAAGACCAAATCAAGACGTCGTTCATCACACCCTTTGGTGCATACTACACCACCACCATGTCCTTCGGACTTAAGAACGCCGGGGCGACCTATCAAAGGGCCATTCAGATGTGCCTCAATTAATAGATCGGCCGCAACGTCGAAGCTTACATCGACGATGTGGTCGTCAAGTCTAAGACCGCCGACAATCTTATTGCTGACCTTGAAGAAACGTTCGCCAACCTAAAAAAGTACCGATGGAAGTTGAACCCTTCAAAGTGCATCTTTGGAGTTCCATCCGATATACTGCTGGGCTACATTGTCAACGCTCATGGCATCGAACCCAACCCTAACAAGGTCTCCGCCATCACCAACATGAAATGACCAACATGCGTCAAGGATATACAGAAACTTACAGGCTACATGGCTGCTTTAAGCCGCATCATATCGTGTCTCGGTGAAAAAGGGCTACCGTTCTTCAAACTCCTCAAGGCCTCTGAGAGCTTTTACTAGTTGGAAGAGGCAGATACATCTTTTGAGCAGCTCAAGGTGTTCCTAACAAAGCCTCTGATCATGACGGCACCACAGCCAGACGAAACTCTCCTGATCTACATCACCGCTACTTCCCGCATCGTCAGCACAGCCATCGTGGTCGAACGTGAGGAGGCCGGCATGCCTATAAGGTGCAACACCTGGTATACTTCATCAGCGAGGTCCTTAATGAGCCCAAAACTCTTTATCCTTAGGTCCAAAAGCTGCTATACGGCATCTTGATTACATCGCGTAAGCTCCACCACTACTTTGAGTATTACAAGGTCACCGTGGTCTCCGAGTTCCCTCTGGGGGACATCCTCCGTAACAAAGAGGCTGTACTCTATGGATGAGGTCTAGGCTCCTCCACAGTCAACCTTTGTTCTACCTGATGCTCTAGGGCCCTCTCTGCCTGCTGCTCCGGTTTTCCCTCTGCTTGTTGCTCGGGGACTCCCGTCGTTTGCCCCGTAGGGACTCCCGTCGTCTGCTGTGTGGGAACTTCCCTCGCCCGCTGCTCGGGGACTTCCCTCATCTATGGCTCAGGGACTTCTTTGCCTCCCCTTGATTGATTCCCTGTGGGAGTGCCACGCGGAGGCTCTTTTGTGCTCTGTGGAGGATCCATCGGAACTTCATCGTCATCCGACCAGTCGAACACAGCGGTCCTTCACGTTCGACTGGTCTGATCATCGCCAAGTGAGATGCCACCTAGTTTGATGGAAGCAGAACCCGTCGTCTTCCTCCTCTTCTAGGTTGGCTCATCTGCCGCTGCCCTCTTCCTCGGGCTTTCTCCGACACCGGGGAGAACTCTCTGTCCGACCAACATCCGTGCCTCCGGAGTCCGACGAGACACCGATGGCATTTCCTTCAGGTTGAGTTGGTGCTCGTGCATCCAAAGCTGGTGGCCAATTGCCCTTCGGCACACTTGAAAAGTACACCGCCCTATCCTATGAATGGATCTTCGCATAGGTAAATCAGTCTACTGCTCGGCAATGAAGAAGGATAAAAAGCATCAGGAATACACAACTAAGATATTTACCTGAGGAGGCAGATTTTTGCAGTTGAAGGGCCTCATATACCCTGACATGTTGAAAGAGGAAAACGGAGCGAATAGCTCTACAGCCCGCTCTTCACAAACGTTCCTCGACAGCATCTCCGGCCTCGACCGGGTACCGTCGGTTTCCCCCTTGAACTCGAAGGCTGGATGCGCCCTCTTTACAGGGCTGCACGTGGCGTACTATAAAGCTTGCCACTACCAATCCACCGTTGGTTCTCATGCCCCTTATTAAGGCAAGAAGCTCCCTCACTTGCTCCATGTCAGCGTTGTTCGGTGTCTCCGACCAGCTCCTCCGACTCTCCAGGATGTGGTCGGTGTCGCAGCGAATGGCTAGGTGGCTCTGTTTTATGTAGAACCACCTGGCATTCCACCCCTTCAATGATGTGTTCAGTGGGACAGTAAGGTACTCGCTCGCCATCCCATTGCGTAGCTAAAGGTACACCCCACCGACCACTTTAGAACCACCACCGCCTCTCTTTTTCAGCCAGAATAGGTAACGGAAGAGGTTGAAATGGGGGAGGATTCCGATATATGCCTCATAGAAATGGATGAAGATTGAAATATGCAGAATGGTATTGGGATGGAGGTTGCATAGACTAACTACCCAAAGCTCCAATAGATCCCTCAGGAATGGATGAATAGGAAATCCCAACCCACGCCAGAAATAATCCTCGAATACCACCACTTCATTAGTATGAGGTGTTGGGAAGGACTCACCAAGGGTTGGCCGCCATCCGGTGGTGGCACGGTCAGGAAGAACGCCAGCCTCCACCAATCTATTAAGCTCCGCCTCTCCCGTTCACGACGGCACCCACTCTTCGTCCCGCCGAGCGCTGGCACTCGCCTTCTTGGGGCTTGTTTTCTTTGATTTGGCAGCTCCTTTCTTCGAAGCCATCTCTCCGATGTGATTAGGGTTTGGCGATGGAAGCAAATGTGGAAGCGAATCTGGAAACGCGAGGATTGAGGATGAACACGGAATGGCAGAGTGGCAAAGGTATGAACGTGGGATGCGGCGGCACAGTTATAAAGCACTTTCCCCACCCTCTCACATTCGAGGGTTTTTGGGAAACCATGCCCACAATTTGCGCCCCTCTGAATTCTCCGACGCAGATTAATGGGCCGCAGCCTGGGCTTTCGCGTAACTGCAGCCCATGTATCTCATTTATTGCCGCTGTTGGTTATTACTAGCCGAATAATTGCCGCCTTCTCCACCATTTATTGAGGCTCAGTAACGGGTTACTGTACAACCATTACTCCAGTTTTTTCTCCATGGTGGAGTTTTTCAGATATCTCCGTACACGACTCAGGGACTGGTTGCCTGCTCGATCGGTCTTTTTAATATTTTTCTATTTCTGGCCCTGGCACCACGTGACTGCATCACCTACTATCAGGCTCGGGGACTAAGTGGGCACACTTCACCTTGCGGTGAATGTGCTCTCTCTCATTTTAGGGCTACGCTCGAGGACTGGCTGCCAGCTCAGCTGGTCTTTTGCTATTCTTCTACTTTGGACCCTGGCACCATATGACTACATCATCTACTGTTAGGCTCGAGGACTAAGTGGGCACACTTCACCTCGCGGTGAATGTGCATGCTTTATTTTGGAAGACTCCGTGCCTCTCGAAGCTGAGGAAGATTATCTCCTTTTCTCGTGGATAGACTCTACGTGGGCTCACTTCATCCACTACGAAGAAATTTTTGATTCTAAACTTGAGCTCCTTACACCCTTATGGCAAGCCATGCTTGGGTTATGCTGCTCGCCTACGGTTCGTGCTGCTCGGCTATGGTTCGTGCTGCTCGAAAATAGTACACGCTGCTTGGCAACTGCTCACAACTGCTCGGCAACTCGTCACGGTGGTCGGACCATGAGTTCGACTGCTTGGCTTTGTTCGCACCTGCTCGGACAAGCTCAAGATGACGTTGCACAATGGGTACAAGGTGCTCGAGGACTAGCTATGGGGGGTATGACCCCAGATACCCACGATAGACCACATGGGCTGCACCCTCAGGGGCGGCCCAGCCCACAAGACGAAGCCTTGTAGGGCACGACTCTGGTCGGCGCCTTCCGCAAGATATCTAGAAGATATCCCAAAGATACTACGAGATCTGTTAGGATATGTATGATCCCAAGATTCCTATAATTAGTTATTACTTTCCGGTTATCTCTCAGATCTAACCGACTTGTAACCCTGCTCCCCGGACTATATAAGGCGGGTAGGGACCCCCTCCAAACACACATAATATCAAACGATGGCTAATACAAACCAACAGACCATAGGGGTAGGGTATTACGTCATACTAATGGCCTGAACCTGTCTAACTCATATGTCTCTATTGCCTTCTTATTCTTGATCTCACGCTCCTCTGCCGATCAATCTACCTTCGTGGGATACCCCTCGGAGGACTGCCGATGATATTCTGTCGACAATCATCATCATCTTCACCGTTGCTTCACCACTTGGAATAATGCTACCTATCTCATGATCACTTAGATGAACTAGGTTAGCACTTAGGGTTTCATCAATTCACCAAAACCAAACTAGAGCTTTCAATCTCCCCTTTTTGGTAATTGATGACAACCCTTACACAAAGATATGAATTGAAATTTAATTGAATCAATGTTGCTTGCACAAGCATATTTACCATGTGTAAAAGGATATGGACAAGTTTTATGAACCTCGAATGGTAGCAATTGCTCCCCCTACATATGTGCTAAGAGTTTGGATAGTAGCTTGCACATATGTTTATATAGGAAATGTAGGAGTCAATGTCTACCAAATGATGCTAAGGTATAAGAGATGTACCTTTGAAGCGTGATACCAATCGGAGTGCACCAATATACCATCCTTAGCACCATGAGTAACTAGACATCCACAAAAAACTAGAATACCCCGTGAGATCAACATTAGAAGTAAGGGTCTAGTTTTCATAATATGAGCATGAGTCTTAGTTACTTAACCTATGCATACTAGTTTTTCATTTCATCATTCAAGCCTACAATTAGCATACACCACACAAGCATGGTTATTGAAATTTAAAACTTGTGCCATGCAAGTAAATATATGAAATGCACATTCAAATGCATCCACCAAGTTTATGAACTTGCTCCCCCTACTTGTGTGCTCAAAATTTTAATTGATCCCTTTCTTTGTCATATCTCTCCCCCTATGTCAATTTCTCCCCCTTTGTTATCTTTTCACTATCTTTGTATACTATTTCACCCCCTTTGTCATCAATGACCATAAAGGTTTAATTTTAAATAGGTTTAGATTATTAATGTTAATCAATGGGGTGAGGATCATTTTCTCAAATTTGGTCCAATCTAGATCACTTGCCAAAGATATTTAACTTGGTTTGATCCAAGGACAAGCTCCTTCACACCTTCAAATAAGAGTTATCTTGTACTATGTTGAGTTAAACACTTAGAGCTCATTTTCTAGATCAAACACTAGGTTTACAAGCCCACAAACATGTCATATGCTACCCCTAGACCAAACTAAGCATAGAAGCAATAGTGGTACCATACAAACATTAAAATCATTTTATTTTCATGAATGAGCCTATTAAATGTAAAAGAGGACTAGATGCACTAAACATGTCCTTAGCAAAGATGTATGCCATGCCAATCAACTTTTACCTTGGTTTGCTCAAAGCAGAGGCATGTCATATAAGTGGGGGGTGCATGAACACATATTTGAGAAATCCAATATGCTCAACCTATTCCTTAGCTTGCAAAACCTTTTCTCATCTAATAGCTTGGTGAATATATTGGCAAGTTGATCTTCGGTGCCCACACTCTCAATGCAAATGTCCCCTTTTTGTTGGTGAACTCTTATGAAAAGATGTCGAACATCAATGTGCTTTGTTCTTGGATGTTGAACCGGGTTGTTGGTTAACTTGATTGCACTCTCATTGTCATATAGCAATGGCACTTTCTTGAACTTGATTCCAAACTCATTCAAGGTGGCCTTCATCCAAAGTATTTGTGCACAACAACTACCGGTGGATATGTATTCGGCTTTGGCGGTTGATAATGCAACACTATTTTGCTTCTTTGATGACCATGAAATAAGTGATCTTCCCAATAATTGACATGTGTCTGAGGTGCTCTTCCTTTAAACCTTGCATCACGCGTAATTCGAGTCAGAGTAACCAAGTAGCTCAAACTTTGCTCCTTTGGGATACCACAAATCAATATTTTGTGTATTCTTCAAGTACCTCAATATTCTCTTTGTAGCCTTCAAATGACTTTCTCTTGGCGAGGCTTGAAATCTTGTACACATGCATACACTAAACATGACATCCGGCCTTGATGCGGTCACATAGAGTAGGTTTCCAATCATAGACCGATATAATTTTTGATCCACCATATTGCCACTTGCATCACTATCCAAGTTGCCATTTGTCCCCATTGGTGTGCTAATGGCTTTGCTATCACTCATGCCAAACTTCTTGAGTATGTCTTTGATGTACTTGCCTTGACTCATAAATATACCATTCTTCAATTGCTTGATTTGAAGACCAAGAAAGCAACTTAACTCTCCAATCATGGACATTTCAAACTCATTAGCCATCATCTTTCCAAACTCTTCACAAAAGTCTTGATTGGTTGATCCAAATATGATGTCATCAACATAGATTTGCAACACAAATAAGTCTTTGCCAATCTTCTTTGTGAAAAGAGTGGTGTCAACCTTGCCCATCATGAACCCTTTAGAGAGTAGGAAGTCCCTCAATCTCTCATACCATGCTCTAGGTGCTTGCTTCAAGCCATACAATGCCTTCTTAAACTTGTACACATGGTCGGGCTTCTTGTCATCTTCAAAACCAGAAGGTTGCTCAACATATACTTCATCATTGATGTAACCATTGAGAATGCACTCTTGACATCCATTTGATAGAGCTTAATGTTGTGGGCACAAGCATAGGCTAATAAGATTCTAATTGCTTCTAATATAGCAGTCGGGGCATATGTTTCTCTAAAGTCAAGACCTTCAATTTGTGTATATCCTTGTGCTACCAATCTTGCTTTGTTCCTTACTACTATCCCATCTTGATCTTGCTTGTTTCTAAAAACCTATTTGGTTCCAATCACATTATGTCCCTTTAGTCTCTCTACTAATTCTCATACTTGATTTCTTATGAAGTTATTCAATTCTTCATGCATAGCATTTACCCAATCAACATCCTTCAATGCTTCATCTATCTTCTTTGGTTCAATAGATGTCACAAATGAGAAATGCTCACAAAATAAAGCGAATTTTGATCTAGTTTGCACACCTCTTGAAATATCACCAATGATAGTGTCGAATAGATGATCCCTTGCAATATTGGTTGGTTGGAGTATTAAAACTTGATTGCTTGCACTTGCTTGATCATTGGGTTGAGATGATGTACTAGCCACTTGATTTTGTTCATTGTTATGAGAGCTATTTGTACTAGCTTGATTTGTATCATCTTGCAAATTTGTGTTAGAGAACAGTTGCACTTGATCATCTTCATCATCATTCACTTACCTAGGCCTCAATTCACCAACATCCATGTTTTTCATGGCATTTGAAAGTTGAATACCTCTAACATCTTTCAAGTTCTCATTCTCATTTTGGGAACCCTTGGTTTCATCAAATTCAACATCATGAACTTCCTCAAGAGTAGCACTATCCAAATTCCAAACTCTATATGCTTTGCTAGTAGTTGAGTATCCAAGTAGGAATCCTTCATCACATTTTTGTCAAATTTGCCCAATCTAGTGCCTTTCTTCAAGATATAGCATTTGCAACCAAAGACCCGAAAATATGCAATGTTGGGCTTTCTACCATTCAAGAGCTCATATGGTATCTTCTCTTTCAATGGGTGACAATAGAGGCGGTTGCTACAATAACAAGTCATGTTGATAGCTTCGGCCCAAAAAGATTGACTCACATTGTACTCACTAAGCATAGACCTTGCCATATCAATGAGTATTCTATTCTTCCTCTCAACAAGGTTATTTGATTGTGGAGTGTACTTGGTCGAGAATTGATGTCTAATTCTAAATTCATCACACAACTCATCAATTCTAGTGTTCTTGAACTCACTACCATTGTCACTTCTAACTCTCTTGATGGTTGTTTCAAACTCATTGTGAATGCCCTTGACAAATGATTTGAATGTTGTAAACACATCACTTTTGTCCACTAGAAAGAATGCCCAAGTGTATCTAGTATAATCATCCACTATCACAAAACCATATTTGTTTCCACCAATGCTAGTGTATTGTGTTGGCCCAAACAAATCCATGTGCAATAACTCAAATGCTTTACTAGTGCTCATCGTGCTTTTCTTAGGATGGGTGTTTCCAACTTGTTTACCAGCTTGACAAGAGCTACAAAGCTTATCCTTCTCAAATACAATATCTTTCAAGCCTCTAACCAAGTCATGCTTAACCAATCTATTCAATTGTTTTATTCTAACATGACCAAGCCTTCTATGCCATAACCAACTCATGCTAGACTTAGTGAACAAACATGTAGATAATTGAGCTTCACTAGCATTGAAATCAACCAAGTATAGATTCTCATATGTAAAGTCTTTGAAGATCAAGTTAGAGCCATCTACACTTATGATCTCTATATCCTCTACCCCAAAGATGCATTTAAATTCAAGATCACACAATTGAGCCACGGATAGTAAATTGAAGGTCAAGCTCTCTACTAGCAACACATTGGATATGTTCATGTGATTGGATATTGCAATCTTATCAAGCCCCTTGACCTTACCTTTGGCATTGTCACCAAATATGATACTATCATAACCATCATTGCCATTGGTATTGATTGAGTTGAACATTCTTGCATCACCGGTCATGTGTTGAGTGCACCCACTATCAAGAACCCAATGTCTTTCTCCGGCTTTGTAATTGACCTACAAAAGAAGATCAATTCTTTTTAGGTACCCAAACTTGCTTAGGTCCTTGAAGGTTAGTGACCAAGCTCTTTGACACCCAAATGTATTTCTTCTTTGAGCCCATCCATGGTGTACCAATGAACTTAGCTTTCACACCATTTGTACCCTTAGTAAGCACATAGAAAGAATTAATCTTAATTGAGGATATACTAGCATTTTTACTATTATTCTTGCACTCATGCTCTTTATGACCAACTTGCTTGCAACTAGTGCAAAACCGACTATTGTTCTTCACAAAACTAGTCTTGTGAGGAGCAAAGGCCGCCTTACCTTTCTTGGGGATATAGCCCAATCCCTCTTTGTAGAGAGAAGCTCTTTGGCTACCCAAGCACATAAGCAAGCGGTCCTCACCACCATAGGCCTTAGTCAAGGTGTGAGTGAGCTCATTGACCTCCTTCTTGAGAGTCTCATTCTCAACCATTAGTGAGGCATCACAAGTGAAACCATCACTACTAACAATGTTTTCCTAAACGGTAAACGATCTTTACATGGTCGCCCTTTGTTTAGCGTTTAGCCTGTTTACACGGTGTTTAAACGAAGTTAAATGGTCTAAATGGTTTTGTACTTTTAAAAAATACATATAATTATATATGTGCATGTAAAAAATCAAGTATTGTAGCATTTATACATATTTATCAGAGTAAAAATCAATTATTTTTGGTATGTATATATATTTATGCATGTGAAAAGAACCAAATATAGATATTTATGCATGTAACATATCAAGCGTACACATTTATAAATATAATAAACTTAAGTATACAAATTTATCCATACAAAACTAAACTAGATTTACCTCGTGTTCGCCTAAACAGCCGTTTAAACAGCTATTTAGCCCGTTTAATACTGTTTATCTTCGTTCCGTTTTGGCCGTTTCGACCGTTTTTTCCTATTTTTTGACCGTTTAAACGGTCAACCGTTTAATTTCCGTTTACCCCCTAAACAAAACAGTTTACCACCATTTACCATTTAGTGGTCGTTTAATCGGCCGTTTAGGCGAACACTGCTACTAGAGGAGGTGGAAGTAGAAGTGCTACAAGAAGGGTTAGTGGGAGCAACAATGATAGGCTTATGGAATGATTCATCAATTATATCACAAGTTAAGCCTACATCACATGTCTCAACATGCTTCTTCTCATTTTGCTCATTAAACAAAGAGGAATGAGCTTTTTTAAGCTTCTTGTGAACCTTGCCAAGCTTCTCATGGGCTTTCTCTAGCCTCTCATGAGATGCATTGAGCTCATCAAAGGCTTGCTTAAGGGCTTTTAGTTCCTTACGCAAGCTTTTGTATTCCCTTCTCTTAATGTCAAAGTGTTCTTTAGCATCATCTAGCATGTCAAGTAATTCATCCTTAGTTGGTTCATCATCATCACTTTCATTTTTATTTTCATTACCATGTTCCTCATCACTTCCATCATCATAAGTTTATACCTTAGTGGCCTTAGCCATGAAGCATGATGGAATGTCAAAGAGAGAAGGCTTCTCATTGATAGCAATGCTTGCAAGTGCCTTCTTCTTGGTGGTCTTGTCACCATCACTATCATCGTCGTCACTTGAGGAAGCATCACTATCCCAAGTGACTACATATGAACCACCCTTCTTCTTCTTCTTGAAGGTCATCTTGTCCTTCTTCTCTTTCTTTTTGTTCTTGTCCTTCTTATTTTTCTTGTTGTCATCACTATTGTCGCTATTGTATGGGCATTGAGCAACAAGATGGTCTTTGCTTCCACAATTGAAGCACCTTCTTGACTCTTCCTTGTTCTTGGATGAAGACTTCTTTCATCTAGCATGGTAGCCCTTCACCATGAACTTGCCAAATCTCTTAACAAAGAGAGCCATCTTCTCATCATCCCATGAACCATCATCTTCACTTGATGTGTCTTACTTGGCCTTGCCCTTGGATGATGTGGCTTTGAATGCCACACTCTTCTTCTTCTCATCCTTCTTCTCATCTTTCTTTTCCTTCTTTTCTTCCTTCTTATCATCGTCTCTATATGTATCATCGGTCATTATATCTCCTAACACTTTGTTTGGTGTCATGGTGTCCAAACCACTTCTCACTAGAATAGTGACCAATGTGTCAAATCTTGAGGGTAGGCATCTCAAGAACTTATGGGAGAAGTCCTTGTCCTCCACCTTCTCTCCAAGTGCTTTGAGATCATTGACAAGCACTTGAAGCCTATGAAACATCTCCGGCACACTCTCATCCCCCTTCATCTTGAAACTAGCAAACTTCGCATTGAGGATATATGCCTTGGCACCCTTCATGGCTTGAGTGCCCTCAAATGATTCCTCCAACTTCTTCCAAGCCTCATAAGCCATCTCAATATTCTTGATGTGCTCAAATGTTCTCTCATCAATGGCATCATGAATGGCACTAAGAGCAATATCATTGTTCTGGAGAAGCAATTCTTCGGTGGCGGTAGGATTCTCTAGATCTTCTATCTCAATCTTGGTCACCACCACTTTCCAAACCTTCCTATTTATAGACTTGATATATGTTGTCATCTTAGCCTTCCAATAGGGATAGTTGGAGCCATCAAATTGGGGTGGCTTCTTGGTGTTGTTGATTTGAGCCATTTTGACACCAAATGTTGTTAAGCCTTAAATCACGGTGACATCGGCTCCGATACCACTTGAAAGGTCCTAATGGCTAGAGGGGGGTGAATAGCCTATTAAAAATTTCTATAACAACACTTAGCAAACCAGTTAGACAAATATAAGGCGAAGTGAGTGTTGCACTAGCCTACTAAAAATGCAAGCCACCTACCATAATTCTAGTTTCTATAGTCTCTATCCACACAATGGCTATGTCACTACACTAAGTTAGTGTGCTCTCAAAGGCTAACTAAAGAGCCACACTAACCAAACTAACAAGCTCTCACGACTAGCTACACTAAAGAGCTTGACAACTAGTTTGCGGTAATGTAAAGAGAGAGAACAAGATGTTGCCTAAATGCTAAGTGTTGCATCATCATCGCATGCATGTAGAGAACGAGTTGGCAGAGATCGTGACCACCGACGATCACGAGTTCAAGGAGATCGTCGAGGAGTACGAGGAGGAGATTCTCATGCAGGAGGAGGTCTCAAAGCCGTCACTGACTGACTCAGCTAACACCGCGCCTACCCAAGGCAAGTCTCGGTGCATAACCCTTTATTTTTTATAATCACTGTATATATATGTGATGTGCATTTACGTTACAGGAATTTTATGAAAACCACATGCATAGATATATCTACCTATGAGTCCTACTAGTATAGGTTCGAGTAGCTGCTATGCTTAGGTTTTCGGTAGCGTGAGTAACCTGCCGTTACTCACAATATGTGATTATTATAATTACTCTCATAATATAAGTGATGTAAGCTCGTACTCATTATTGGATCCTAGGTGTAAAACGTGGATTGTTTCGAGTTCTCCCTTGGGGTGGGCTCGACAGAACTGTTCAGTTTAGCCACTTCTGGGGTGCTTAGAGTCTAGCGGAAGACAAACGCCTCTGAAAGTGTGTTATTTCGGGTGGTTCTGCCACAGTGGCACTAGATAATCGTTGCAAATAATTAGAAGATTTCCCTTCTTTATAGTATGACTATCTATCCTAAATTCGGTTTATTTCTTCTCTACTCAACTTAGACCGGAGAAATGGAATGTTCTACAAATTAAATATACTTTCGCCTTGCGTATTCCATTCCATCTCCTCCATCGGTGATGCCACACAAGCATCCATCCTCCATCAAGCCACTTGTAATCAATACAAATCAACACTTGGCTTGATCTCTCGTAAATGATATGTCCCACTTCATGTCATCATGTGGCCTTATTGGTTCATCGAGCGCAATTCCGCTTGCTCTTCACCGTGGCACTCGGTCCATCTGCGCCAAATCCTTGCCTCTAACTTGCCCTTTACACTAGCAAACCAGTCCATCATAGCCAAGCCATGTCTCTTGATCTTCTGTACCTAGCCACATGACACCATGTCATGTCTCATGTGCAATGAGCTCCTTCAATCAACCCTAATTGAGCATTTTAACAAATCGAAGCCACTTCACCACCATGGCTCAAGCTCCTCACACTAGTATACCTGTGGAATAATCACATGTGTATCTCACATCAAACATATATTAGTCCACCTAGGTTGTCACTCAATTACTAAAACCAAACTCTAGGCTTTCAATCTTTCCCTTCTTGGTAATTGTTGATGACAACTCTACAAATGGAAATGTTTAATTCTCCAACATATATAACACCTTACAAGTTATATATCTTAGGCTTCTGTAATTGTTTGTAATGCGATATAGCAATAGGATTTTATGTCATAAATATTTATGCAATCCCTTTGTGTATATAATGGAGAGAAAAACTCCTGCCACACATAAGTCTTTTTTTTTATAATGTGTGGCTCTGCATTTTGTTTGAAATAAACCTAAAAAAGTCACATAATAATTAATTGCACGTATCTACACGATGCAACAATCTAAAGCAGGACTTCATTAAGAAAGAAAGAAAAAAGGAGCTTTCGCACACGTACCTGCATTTCCCTCTCAGAACTGAAAATCCAGCCGCTCTTGTGCGTACTGTCCCTCATGTATACATGTGCGCAGCGCACACGAGCGAGCGGACGTGTGGTGAGCGTAGGGTAACAAGCTCCCAGGGTCGGTGGACCCAAGTCATCAGCCGCTTCACGTACACACCTGCGTGAGCCTTTGCCTTTGCCCCCGTGGCATCATCTGTACAGTACCCCCTGTCTCTATTCTCACGTCCCTGTCTTGCTCTGAGTTGTATGTACGTATATTCTCACGTTACTGTTTTTAAATTTCACACTATACCTGCTAGCCCTTGGGAAAGTTGAGATAAAGACTACACACATCATATCGATTTCTCTTCAAAAAAACAAATACAGAAAACAAAATGGTTGATACATACAGGTAGCACAGCAGCATATAGTAGTGTGTGGAAAGAAGGACGACGGAAAGGAGCGAGAGAGGAGAGAGAAAAGTATGACAAGGATGCGAAAGAAATCAGACAACGACCTTCTTAGCCTCCTCCATATCCTCCTCTCCACTTCTTCTCCTCCTTTGCCATGAGTTCTATGCTAGGCCAGCAAGAACCATAGCAAGAAGAGCAAGCAACAGCTAGTGGCAGCACTCGAGAGAGAGAGCTGGGAGGAAGGTATCGACAAGAAGCAAAGCCATCTCCCTTTTTTCGATCACTTTGGTTCTTTTACATACCTACGTGTGGATTTCGGTGTTTGCGAGCTTTTTGCTCGGTCGCCTTTTCTCGCTTGTTTTCCAGTGCAACTGCGTGCCTTGGATTTCCTGCGCTCTTTGTTCTTTTGTTGATCTTGGACGAGCCCTAATCCTTTGTTGTTTCTCCCCCAGCTTCGATCTTGTCGATTCCTTGGTTGTTTGTTGTTTCAGATCAATTTGAAGCCACACACTCACACGTATGAGATAGGTATGCGCTTCTTCTTCCTTCAGTTCGATCTCCTTTTGCGCTTTCCTTTTGGTTCTTTGCTCCTGCTTTCGGAAAAGAGCTAGCTTTCTGACATCTTCTTGCGCTTGCTTGCTCGCATGGTGTCCAGTAGTGAGTAGTGACAGTCTTGATTCTTGCTTGGATAACTTGGGCTTGTTCTTGCCTTGCCTGAATTGGAGACTGCTGCTTGTTTTGGTGAAGGGGGATATAGAGACGATCGACAGCCCAGCTAGTACACTCCAGAAACAAGGGCTACCAAAAGGGAAAAGATTCCCTTGTTCTTGACCGGCTTCTCAGGGAGAAATCTGGAGGCGGTGATGGCATCCAATTCATCAGCGGCGGCTGTGGCAGCTATGTTTGGAATTAAGGATGCCGACCACCAAGACCAGATGAAGCCACTACTTGCGCAGCAGCACCAGCAGCTGCCCCCTGCGCCACTGCTCAACGTCGCTTCGTCGTCGGCGGGGTCCGGCCAGGCGACAGGGGCATCACCGCCGCCAGTGAAGAAGAAGAGAAACCTACCAGGTAATTAATCCGAACTTGCAAATAGCCTTTCCAATTCCAATCGTGCATACCTATCTTAATTATGCATGGGGCCGGGATTTGGTGCGATTTTCATCATATCTAGGGAGAGCTTCTTCGTTTTTTTCTGTGGAAATCTTATCTAGGTTTCTTGGTTCTGGAATTTTTGGTTCCTCGTTTGTTCTCCGCTGGATTCGAAACTACATGAAATGATCCTATATTTTTCGCCAGATCTTCATCTTTGTGTGTTCCCGTCATCCCGTGTCTTCCACTTTTGTCCACATCTTGATCGATTCGATTCAAAGGACTGGTCGTCACATGCATGTTTACTGGCTAGTACTTCATTTAAAGCGTGTAGCCTCACCTGAATGAATTCTCTTCAATCAATTCAGGACAAAAGTAGTGAGCTAGCGCACAACCAAATCCACAATTTCACTTGCTCTATCTATATTCCCCAGCTAAATTCATCGTCTGAAGGCATAATAATTCTGAATCATGAGCGTATATTTGTCAGTTAAACGTAGATTTTTTTTAAAATCTTTGCAAGATTCCATGCTCATATGAGCTAGCTAGCTGTTTCTTCCCTCCGTTCTTCCTTTGCTATCATATCGCTCTCTTATCAATACACACAGCAGACAGAGTCCATGACGCAGGATCTACGTCAATTCCTTTGTTCATTTACAAAATGCCCTTTTGCTCCTTTGCTGCTCAAAGTCTCGTGACAATATTCTGCCCCTCGTTGCCTTGTTTTGTCCATACCTCACCAAACCAAAAAGGAAGGGAAAATATACTCTCCAGCTGTGTATGTTGTATATTAACCCACAATACTACTCCAGTACGGTACTACTGCTAGCTGGGTGGCGCCAACCACCCTTTGGCGGCCAGCCGGCTAATCATGCATGCATGCCATGCAGTAACTTACTTACCACACTGCAATATTACTTCTCTCGCTCTAAGCTAGCTCGGCAAGCGAATTCTTCATTCCACAGCTAGCTAGCTCTTGATGATGATATAATGCATCGATCGAGCATGCATATATACAGTATACTCTAAACATATATGTGATGCTAATTTCTGTTCGATTTAACACACACGAATCATTATCATATATATTGATACTACGTGCAATGCATGCATGACGATTGACGATGACGCAGCAGACCCTGACGCGGAGGTGATCGCGCTGTCGCCCAAGACGCTGATGGCGACGAACCGGTTCGTGTGCGAGGTGTGCAACAAGGGGTTCCAGCGGGAGCAGAACCTGCAGCTGCACCGGCGCGGCCACAACCTGCCGTGGAAGCTGAAGCAGAAGGACCCGGCGCAGGCGCAGCGGCGGCGCGTGTACCTGTGCCCGGAGCCGACGTGCGCGCACCACGACCCCGCCCGCGCCCTCGGCGACCTGACGGGGATCAAGAAGCACTTCTGCCGCAAGCACGGCGAGAAGAAGTGGAAGTGCGACAAGTGCTCCAAGCGCTACGCCGTGCAGTCGGACTGGAAGGCGCACTCCAAGGTCTGCGGCACACGCGAGTACCGCTGCGACTGCGGCACCCTCTTCTCGCGGTACGTATATACATGCATTTCTATATACCTGTCCGACTGCGTGCCTTCCTTCTGTATATATATCTCTATACGTACGTACTACGTGCCTGTCGTCACCATCGATCTAATAGCTAGCTAGGCCTGTATGGAGTAGTACGCGTAGACGTAGCTACACGTACGTGCGTCGTCTGTGCGGCGTGACTATACGCCGTTTGGCTAATAAGTCAGGACTGAAAATACTGTTGACTGATTTATTATAAAATAAATTTATTGACTGAAAAAGTACGACTTATAAGCCGAACGAATGGGGCATAAGTCCAGCCTAGTCTTATGAGTGCAAGGAGAAAGCATGGCATGCATGGTTCGGCGCGCCATGGACGTATCTCCTACACATCAGCATCGGTTTCTGCATTGCATGCATGACACCTCCCGTGCTGCTAGCGCAGCACGCAGCATATCGTTCCGTGACATAAAAAGTACAAGGATACTGGTGCATGCCACGCACGCAACTCGGCTTTGGTGAACGCGCAGAGAATGTTTAGTGCCGCGTAATTCAGGGTTAGGGTTTTTTTTTTTTTTGTCTCGGTGCGTACCAACCAACCTTTTGTTTTGTGTTGTGCCCGTGGGAGAGAGAGAAAAGAGAGGGGCAGGCAGGAGCCAGGCAGGCAACTGCATGCACGTGAAACGGCCATTGTCTCGATCCTACTAGCTAGCTAGCTCTACTAGATACTACTGGTAGATGCGAATGTCTCAAAGCTTTCTTGCTGGCCCATCGTCGTCAATCCCTTGTGAGTTTTTGTGGCTCAAAAAGCCAAGAGGTCGGTCACTGCTACAATCTCCACATATATACTGTACGTGCTGTATAAGTGAATTAGAGATGCACATGCATGCAATCTCCCGGCCAGCGGGCGCCATGTTTACTTGGTTGAATCGCTGCGTCGAGCCATGCATGTAAACTAGCTAGCGCGTAGCCTGGTCTGTTTGCACATGAGCTGGCTGGCTAGCTAGATGCCGAGCAGGGCGCCAGCAGGGCCATCCGTTGGTCGTGTGTCAGAGAGCCAGGACCAGGTTCACAGTTTAGTCACAGCTTTTCCTCGGGTGTGTATACGTTGCTGACCGATCCATGCGTGTCCAGGCCCTCATCACATCTCTTCATCAGAGTTCACATGCACGTACTGCAACTCTCAGGAGCAGGCGCAGAGATCGATCCACGCACACTCACGCGCGCACATTGCCGATTTGATGGAATCGCCCGGGCTGGGCTGCAGCTGGAGCGAGTGGTGGTCACCACTATCTTTCACTAGTTTGGCATGAATCTATCTAACCGGAAACAAGCATAAATGGAATGTATTAACAGAGGCTGCAATCTATTGATTGGGGGCATACTAATATCCTCTCCTGCATCAATAATTTTGGGGAACCGGGCCCTAGCTAGCCGATAGGAATATACTTATTCCGTTCTAAATTATAAGATATTTTAGCTTTCCTATGTCTAGATACATAGTAAAATCAATGTATCTTGAAAAACTAAAATATCTTATAATTTAAAATGGAGAGATTATGTACATAGGCTTTGTTTTCGTGTGGATGTTTTTTCCTTAGGAAATGCATCTATGCACATTGTATGTGGGTACATACGACGAAATCCTTGTCGTTGATAGTACTCTATAGATTATATTGGTGCACGTAAGGAACATTAGAGCAAGTATAATAGCAGGTTGTAGATGAGCTGAATGCTTGAGGTGAAAGAAAAAAGAAAAGGAGAGAGAACGGATCCGGATACGGACTGTGAGTTTACAGGCATCTCATGCACAAGAACCAATAAACTTTACGAGAGACGAAAGTAGAGCATATATTAATAGTAAAGTGCTCGCTACTATATAGATATGCTGAGAAGATCCATACAGCCAAGCCTTGTCTTATGCTTAGCTAGTTCGAATACTGGACGGAGGAACATTGGATCCATGTATCCATAACTACGAGCTAGCAGGAAGAAAAAACTATTGTGACCTTTTTATTTCTTCTTCTTGGAGCTCTTCTTGGCTTCTTGGGCAACGAGATTCGCTGGGAAGCTTTTCTGATGTCTTTTGGTGTCCCATGGCGGTCGCTAATTAATGTCAACCTCTATAATTTTCCCCTCTGCCTTTTCCGCTTGGAAGGTTGCCGCTAGTTAGTATAGCATGCCAACCTACCTGCTACGTCTCTAACCCTTTTCCGCTTTCTCCTCCTTGATTGACATGAGTTTATGGGATTTCGGGCTGACATCGTGTGTCCGTGTGAGAGAAGTGCAACAAACATGATTAGATTATCATACACAATTGGCCTCTTTTGTAACAGCATTTAATTAGTGGCAAAGAGTTGAAAGTACTAGTAAACGCACTGCCGAGAGTTTTCATACTAATGTACCAACATTGTTCTTTTTTGTACTTTTTGACTTTTGTTCTCTTTAAATAAATCCCTGTAGGGGCCTCGGCCACTCCTGTTCACTCGAAAAAAAAAACTGTGTGAAATTGAAGCTACGGAAGCCAGCATACATCACTAGACAACGGCTAGAGAGATATGCTGTACCATCTGAAACTGATGTTGTTCATCTCACATACTCTCTCAGACCCCCAATAATTCCACAAATACATAAGGGGCCCTAGGAGTTCTAGAATGGTTTAAGGGAGATGAAATAACTCTTCAGTCTTCATGTATCCCCATTAAATCACATTGTGCAAGATTTAGCGAAAGTCACGAGGTTCATTAGTCGATTAGGTCGCTCCCAATGCTAGGTTTTATTGTACGGTTTCAAGAATGACTTGTGGGCGATCAAATGAACAATAGTGTATAGTTTCATTTCACAGTTTTATAGGCCTACGTATGTAAACATGCATGGTGTTATAAAATAAAATACTCCCAGTAGAGTTTCACTCAGTTTCCAATACTCGGACATGTGCAATTAGGTGCTTCTTCCTTCTTCTATTTCTTTTGCAGATAGATATTTCTGTTGGTAATGGAAATTGGGATTACCCTAGGTAAAAAAAATGTGTTGAAAACGCAACGTGGGTTTCATCTAGATGAACCTCATCTCCTCTTTTTTCTCATATTTTCTGTCTCATGTCATCATTTTTGTCGATGTGACATCTCATTAACTATGAATGAAATTCCCACTGGCCGGTCCCAACTTAAAAACTATGAGATAATCTCTATAATTGTCAAGTCATGTAGACACTACACGTAGCATATTCTCAATGGATGATTTCATCAAAAGATTTTTTTTCAATCATGTGTCTTCTCTCTCCTATCATCTACCTATCACATCGCTTCATATCATTGTTCTTGTGTAGACATAGTTTCTTGTATAAAAAACTATTTCGTCCTCTCTCTTCCTTAATTTCAATGTCACATCATCATTTTACTTTGTTGGCACCCTAATTGATGACCATGGAAACCATCATAGTTTCTGGGTTGGGATGCCTTTATAGAAATAATGGTGGGTATTTAATGAATAGTGTTGTAGAATACTACCTTATACTCCCTCTATAGAAAAACATACAAATCTAGCATTTGAGTTTTGTACTCAAAATAATGTAATTCTTGCTAAGGTCCGGCCCATTCTAGCCAAAAGATAAAAATGACCATGCATGCATACAGGGTCAAGATCCGGTTGCATGCATTCAAGGTCATGCTCTGGTGGAGAGTTAGGTTTCTTTGGGAACTAGCTCATGATGTCATGCAACATTAATTATCCCTGCTTAAGGCACATACTCCCTCTGTTCCAAACTAAATCAATTTCTAAAGTTGTCCTAAGTCTAGCTATTTTAAATACCAAATATATATATAAATGCACCAATATTTATGGCACCAAATTAATATCACTAGATGCATTATGAAATGTATTTTCATAAGGGCAGTCCCAATGGTGTATTGATGATGGTTTCTATCCTCATTAAATGACTTGCCACGTAGGCAAAACGCTGACATGGCAACGTAATTAATGAAGAAAGAGAGCAAAAATCATAGAAATGGTTTCTTCATGAAGAAATCAGGTCTACTCTTGACCCAATGCACCAAGAAACCGTGAAATCGCCATTGGGGAGAAACCACCAGTTTCTAGGGAGCTCGTGTCGCACTCCCATTGGAGGAAGAAGATAGAGTTGGGAGAGAGAAAGAGAAAATAGTTATTACTCATAGAAACCCTGGGTTGGAAAGCAGTATTTTTTTGGTGTGGTATCCTATGTTATAGAAACTTCTAGTTTCTTTCATTGGGACTGCCCTAATGTACTTATTTAGTGCTATAGATGTTAATATTATTTTCAGTAAAACTTAAGATAGTTTAACTTAGGGTGATTTTAAAAATTGATTTATTTTGAGATGGAGAGGGAGTACATCATTTTTCCTAGCATTAATATGTTTGAGAACTCCTAGAATTGTATTTTTTATAGGCACATGGGAGTATCTGACAGCAATTTTTGAATGTCTGAATCCCTTAAATTTTAGGTCCTAAAATAAATCCTTATATTTGGAGATGAATAGAAGAGTATATAGAGTTCACATTTTAAAAACTCTACAAAAATCATGTCACACCTGGGGCACATGCTGAATTGAATTCATATACAAAATCTTAAGAATAACAAAGCCCAATCGTATTCACAAGATAAGAACAAGAGCAATACGATGTGTAATGGTGACATTTTATTTTTATGAAAGAAACATGCATAGTGCTACTTTATGTTTATCATTTCAACAGTATTACACACCATATTTGAAAATTAATCATTCACTCTTGAAATTTTTGCATGGGTGTGCCCATTTTCAATGTTTTTAAACACTCGAAAATTTTTATTGTTGGCTTGACAATCATTGACACTATAGTAAGGGCCATTTCACCATATAAAATGTTCCCCTAAACACTAGAATTAACCATCTCGGTAACTTGCCAATATATACTTAGCTTATGTGGCACTGTACTCGAACTTACTGTAGATCTGAATTTATTCTCGTCATCACGCAGTGTTTTTCACTGTAACGCGCTGTCGTTCTGTTTGTCGTGTAACCGTTTCACGTGCAAACTTCCATTTGGTTTCTGAACTGCACGTCACGAGCACTCCATCCGTGCAGACATGTATTGCCGCGTGATCCAACTGTTACTGACTTGTCAATCACATGCATGCATATGCACACGTGATTGCATCATGCATCCATCCATGCAGGAGGGATAGCTTCATCACCCACAGGGCTTTCTGCGACGCCCTCGCGCAGGAGAGCGCCCGGCTGCCGCCCCCAGGCCTCACCGCCAGCCACCTCTATGGCGCCACCAGCGCGGCCAACATGGGGCTCAGCCTCTCGCAGGTCGGTTCCCACCTCGCATCCACCCTCGGTGCGGACGCTCACGGCCACCATCAGGACCTGCTCCGGCTCGGCGGCGGCAGCGCCGCGAGCCGCCTTGACCATCTTCTAGGGGCGTCCAACGCCTCCGCGTTCCGCCCCCTGCCGCCTCCACCATCGTCGGCGTTCCTCATGGGCGCGCCGCAGGAGTTTGGCGAAGGCGACGGCACTGGGTCCCACGGGTTCTTGCAGGGCAAGCCGTTCCACGGCCTCATGCATCTGCCGGATCTCCAAGGCAACGGCGCCGGGGGTCCCTCGGCGTCGTCGGCTCCGGGTCTCTTCAACCTTGGCTACATCGCAAACAGTGCAAATAGCTCAGGTACTTCCAGTCATGGCCATGCAAGCCAGGGACACCTGACAAGTGATCAGTTCAGCGAAGGAGGTGGTGGTGGCGGCGGCGGCGGCGGCTCCGAGTCGTCGGCTGCGATGCTTTTCAGCGGCGGCGGGAACTTTGCCGGTGGTGACCACCAAGTTGCTCCTGCCGGGATGTACAACAATGATCCGGCCGTGATGCTGCCGCAGATGTCCGCAACGGCGCTTCTGCAGAAGGCGTCCCAGATGGGCTCCAGCGCGAGCGCGCACGGCGGCGGCGTTTCCGTGTTTGGGGGCCTCGTCGGCTCGTCGGCGCCCTCCGCTACGCACGCCCGGGCACCCACCATGCTCGACCAGAGCCAGATGCACCTGCAGAGCTTGATGAACTCGCTGGCTGCCGGCGGCATGTTTGGCGGAACCAACAGCGGCAGCATGATTGACCCGAGGATGTATGACATGGATCAAGATGTGAAGTTTCACCAAGGCCGTGGTGGCGCTGAGATGACGCGCGACTTCCTTGGCGTCGGTGGCGGTGGTGTCATGAGGGGGATGACGGTGCCGAGAGGGGGGCACCAAGACGGTGCCGGTGACATGAGCTCCTTGGAGGCCGAGATGAAGTCGGCCTCGTCACCCTTCACTAGAGGCAGGATGCAATAAGAGAACCCTGTGCTCGCACAGTGAGCGAGTCCTGAGCAGCCTGCCATGCATGCATGCATCCATGGGTGTACTAAATCCGTTACAGCAGGTTGTTATAGTGTACACTGCACAATGCATGGGAGTAGTATAAGGTTGCTGCATTCCATGCAATGAAGCAATAAAGGGTAAAAAGACAGGTTTCAACCTAATCTTAAGACATGCATGGTGAGCAAGGAGCTTCTTTGCTACTAATCCAAGAGCAGGCTAGATCAAGTAGAATCATGTGATCGATCATCTAATTAATTGCTGCATGCTTGGTGGTGTAGTTCCTGTCGAACATTTGTTTTTGCTGGACTATATATGTAACTGGGTTAATTATACAGGAGGAGATAGTATTTATCAGTAATGCTGTAGCTAGCTAGGTTAGTAGTACTGGCTGTATTAGGGGATGATAAGAATTCATGCCCCCCCCCCCCCCCCCCCCCCCCCCAAAATTTCTTTTGTCTGTTGTTTTTCCTTCTACTGTACTTACCGTACCCTTTAATTTGGAGCAAAACCATTTTTATTGCTTCTTATAGTGCATTTAACAATCACACCATACCCATTTGGGGACATATATATGATATGCATTTTTTCACAGTATATAGTTTACTTCTTTTTTTTTCTCAAGTACAGTATATCACTACGTAAAAAATAATTTTTAGCAACGGTTCGTTTTTTTGTAGGGGCGGCTGGTGATGGAGCCGCCCCTACAGTGGCGTGCTCCGGTGCCCAGACACCAGCCGCCCCTACAAATGGAACAACAGGGGCGGCTGGTGATATGAGCCGCCTCTACAAATGGAGTCTGATTTGTAGGGGCGGCTCAATCACCAGCCGCCCCTGGAGTTGCTATTTGTAGGGGCGGCTGGTGATTGAGCCGTCCCTACAAATGCCCCCGTATACATAGCTACGATTTGTAGGGGCGGCTCAATCACCGGCCGCCCCTACAATGACCCCCGTATACATAGCTCCGATTTGTAGGGGCGGCTCAATCACCAGCCGCCCCTACAAATGACCCACATATAAAACAGCTGAAGCACCTTCTTCCTCCTCGGGTCACTCACTCCAACCCGTGAAACAAAGGTGGGGAGGCCTTGGGCACCTCCCAAAAATTGCTCTACTACGGGGAGAAGGTTTTGGTCTCAAATCCTTTGGTGGAGAGGTTGTAGAAGGTAAAAAAATGCTATTCCACACTTTTTTTTATAGTTTTAATGGTTGGTTAGTGAGTAATTAGAGTTTTGTTTTCTCTCTCTTCTATGGTGCTTGAGCTACTTATGAAGCAAATTAGACCCAAGTTTTAAATGTACTAGGATAAATTAGGGATGGGAACAAGATCATACCCATGTTTCTTGATTTTAGTGAACAATTAGTTAGTTTTATGGATGTTTCATGTGCATGTGGATCTAGATCTAGTGTTTGGTTTTTTTATTAATTTCGTTTTTGTAAATTTATGTTTCATGAAATTGGACTAGGGTTTGTATGAAAGATATTGGATAAAGTATAATTGTTGCTAATTGTTGTCTTTAAAATTGTTTATTGTAATTAATAAATATGTATTTTAATTATTTATGGATAAATGGGCCATTAATTAATTTTCCTATCATGGTGTGTTTGTATGCTTCATGTAATTATATTAGATTTATATTCATATATATCTGAAGTATATACAATTATTCTCAAGTAATTATTAATTTGATTCATTTTTATATATATCTGAATAAGTAGTCCTTTAATATTTATTTTGTTGTCGTTGTAAAAGATGGAGTACAGGAACTCTTGGATGTATGGTTCGTTAAGGTTCAAGGCAGGTTTCCCTGAAGAGGTGGATAAATTTATTGAAGCCGCAAAGAAGCATGCAACGACATTGAAAGAGAATAAGGATACAATTATTTGCCCCTGTAAAGATTACAAGAACCGTATGGCATGGACAGATGTGACTATCATCAGATCACATTTGATTATGCGAGGATTTGTTGAGGACTACACAGTGTGGATTCATCATGGTGAAACGGTTATTGTTAACAACGAGGATGAGGAGGAATACGACGACGAAACCATAGAATCCCTGTCCCAATATTCAGTAGAGCTTGATGCACGAATGGATTTCGAGTTTGGCAATGAACAAGGTGGTGATGCTGGTGGTTGGGATGGTAACGACGAAGGTGGTGCCAATAATGATGGTGGAGCACGTGTCGGGGATGAAGATGATTTGGAGGACATGATTCGAGCCCTTGGACCAGAGATTTTACTAAATAGCCCGAAAGGTCTAGAAAATTTGGAAAGGGTGACAAAAGCATTGAAGGAGACTGTGTATGGTGTTGAAAAGGGCTGTCCGACACATTGGACATTGCTACGTTTTGTGCTTGAGCTGCTTATCTTGAAGGCTAAGTACGGCTGGTCATACTATAGTTTCAATGATCTATTGCATCTCCTGTCATGGGTGCTGCCACAACCAAACTTAGTTCCTGCCAACACATACCAAGAGAAGAAGGTCATAAGTCCATTAACAATGGGGGTTGAAAAAATCCATGCATGCCCCAACCACTGTATACTTTTTCGTGGCGAAACGTTCAAGTCACTGGATAAATGTCCCCAGTGTGGGGCCAGCCGGTACAAGAACAATGACCTTTACAGTGGGATGAACCCTCCATGGGGAAAAAGAGGAATTAGAAGGGTACAAAAAAGGTGGTACAAGAATCTCAACCCCCAGAGGACACTCTATTAGGCAACGATGCAAAGCAGAGAAGAATTCCTGCCTTGGTAATATGGTACCTGCCAGTGACAGACCGCTTGAGACGTATCTTCCTAAACCCTAAAGAAGCCGCACTCATGACATGGTGGGATGATGAGCGCAAGGTGGATGATGATAAGATTGCACACCCGGCTGATTGTAGTCAGTGGCAAAGGTTTGATGAGAAGCACAAAGAATTCAGCGATAACCTAAGAAATGTACGATTTGGCTTGAGCACCGATGGAATGAATCCCTTCAATGAGAGGATGAGCGACCACAGCACATGGCCAGTGATCTTGACCATGTACAACATCCCAACATGGTTGTGTCAGAAGAGAAAGTACCTTCTCCTCACTATTCTTATTTCTGGCCCTAAACAACCAGGCATTGATATAGATGTGTTCCTCGATCCTTTGATGCAAGAAATGGAGAGGCTATGGAGGCATGGGGAGTAGATGTACGATGCGTTCCGAAAGGAGGACTTCATATATAGAGCAATAATATTTGTTACTACCAATGATTACCCCGCGCTGTTTGCTTTATCTGGACAGATCAAAGGGAAGACGAGATGCTTGGTTTGCTTGGATGGTACAACATGGGTGTACCTGGATGCATCCAAGAAGATAGTTTACCTAAGGAACCGACGCTTCTTAAAGACAAGTCACAAGTACCGCAGCAAATTGTTCTTTAGATTTTATTGCAACACCCCAGAGATTGAACCCCCTCCGGATAGACGTCATAACGGAGAACACATGTACAGAATGGTGAAAAACATACGCATCGTCTATGGAAAGAACAATCCGGATGGGACAAACAGAGATAGAAGCACACCTCCTATCGAAGGCGTACCTTTCAAGAAACAATCGATCTTCTTTCAGTATCTGCCTTATTGTCCAGACTTGGAGGTCCCCCATGCCATTGATGCTATGCACGTGCAGAAGAATGTTTTTGAGAGTATCATTGCTACCTTGATGGACACATGCAAGTCAAAGGATGGTCTAAAAGCACGAAAAGACATGGTGCAACTAAACGTGATGCCACAGGTTCACTCAGTACCTGAGGCTAATGGAAAATACACTCTACCCGCGGCATGCTTCAACCTAACACCAGACGAGAAGAGAGCTATATGCACTTTCCTGAGGGGGATCAAAGTCCCGACTGGGTTTTCAGCAAATGTGAAGAAGCTAGTGTCGATGAAGGACTTGTCAATAACACACTGCAAGGCTCACGATTGCCATGTGATGCTGACAATGTTTCTACCTATTGCAATCAGGGCTATAAAGCCAGAGTTCTTGAAAATGGCCATCACCCGCATGTGCTACTTCTTTTTGAAGATCTCAAAGAAGACGATTGGCAAGCAAGAGCTAAGCGACCTACATGAATTTGTGGTGGAGACACAAAACCAACTGGAGATGTGTTTACCTCCTGCTTTTTTTGATATAATGCCACATCTCATGATTCACATGGTTCATCAAATACAGGCGCTAGGCCCTTGCTACTTGCATGAAATGTGGTCCTACGAGCGGTTCATGTCGATTCTAAGTCGATACGTGCATAATCGAGCATACCTAGAGGGCTCCATGATAGAGGGTTACAGTACTGAAGAAGTCATCGAGTGCTGTCAAGAGTACCTAAAAGTACAGAAAGGAATTGGTAAACCCGATTCTCGTCACAAGGGTAGGCTGGCTGGGAAGGGCACCAGTGCTAGAAAAGTGTTCATCGACCATGATTACAAAGAGGTGAGTCGGGCGCATTATAGTGTCTTACAGAGTACACAACTGATGCAATCGTACATTGATGAACACAGCTGGCGGAGAGAAATGGCTGTTCGGATGATTGGGTCATGAAACAACACAAGCAACGACTAACTACATGGTTGAAGGACCAAAACATACCACCTAGAGAAATAATAGACTCTATTACCATCAGTAGGTTGGCGGAGGGGCCATTGAGATAAGTGACATCTTGGAATGCTTATGACATCAATGGTATACGTACTATACCCACGCAAAGGATAGTAAATATGTGAACCAAAACAACGGTGTTCGAATAGAGGCTCTCGATGGATTAGGGCAAAAGATCCAATACTTTGGTATCATTAAAGAGATATGGGAACTTGACTATGGAAGGGATATAACGGTGGCCCTGTTTCGATGCCGCTGGATCAAACAACACCAACTGAACGAGATCGGATTGAGAGTCCTGGACCTCGAGAATCTAGGCTACCAAGATGACCCTTGGGTGCTCGCTTCACGTGTCGCACAAGTTTTCTATATGTCTGACCCACAAAGTAACCTCCCCCCAAAGAAAAAGACAAAGCACGTGGTTGCCTCTGGGAAACAACACATTATTGGAGTTGATGGCATGGATGATGTTGAAGCTTACAATAACTACGATGAGATGCCGCTATTTATAGACTTTCCTAAGAAGATCAGTGTTGTGGAAAAGAACCTCCCCAAAGACATAATGCCATGGGAACGAAAAGGTGTCAAAGGGAAAGTCGTTATAGTGGGCTAGCTAGTTGTTGAACGTGGAGTGTTTGTGTAAGTGTGTGTTTGTAAGACTTCATTTATGCATGCGTGTGAGACTATATATTTATGTACGTGTGTAAGACTATATTTTTGTATGTGTGTGAGACTATATTTTATGCATCTGTGTGAGACTAAACTTTGCAACATCAAGATGACTCTATTTAAACATCTACTCTATTACTACAAAATTTCATTTGTCAAAGTTTGAGCACTTCAAATTTTCAAATTTAAAAAAATGACAAGTTCGAACGATATTTTCAACCATTAAATGATTTTCAGCTAAAAAGTGATGAATACCAAAGTTGTATAACTCATCAAGATCTATAACTTTTATTTTGATCATTTCTTCATCTGACAAAGTGATAGTAAATATTGTTCACAAATCAACATGTTTCTCGTATAGTTCATGAAACTATGAGTCATATGTGAATTTATGAATAATGTTTACTAATACTTTGTCACATGAAGAAGTGACCAAAATAAAAGTTGTAGATAGTGAGGAGTTAAATAAATTTTATGTTCACGACTTTTATTGTTGAAATCATTTAAGGTTTCAAAATCTTGTTTGAAGTTGCCATTTAGTGAAATTCAAAATTTCAACTGTTCAAATTTGGTCAAATGAAAATATGATCAAAATAAAAGTTGTACATATTGATGAGTTCTACAACTTTGGTATTCATAAGTTTTTCATTTGAAATACTTTACTCTTTCAAAATATTGTTTCAAGTTAAAATTATTTGAATTTCAAAATTTGAATCGTTCAAACAAAGTCACATGACAAGATGACCAAAATAAAAGTTGTACATGTTGATGAGTTATACAACTTTTATGTTTACAACATTTTCATTTTATTTCATATAATGTTATAAAATTATAGTCGAAGTTTTAAAATTCAAATTTTTAATTTTTGTTTTTTTGTTTTCTATATTGTTTTGACTACAATTGTTTATATATATATTTCTTCATATATAGAATAATACAAAATATTATATTTGTACATATACACAATTATTTTTATAGTACTTTTATTTTGGTCACGATTGTTTTATATATACACAATTGTTTTTATAATACAGAATTAATAATTAAAAAAATAAAAAATATTTGTAGGGGCGGTTGGATCAGGAACCACCCCTAGAAATGAATTTGTAGGGGCGGCTGGATCAGGAACCGCCCCTACAAATGCATTTGTAGGGGCGGCTGCATCAGGAACTGCCCCTACAAATCATCCCGACTATAAAAGAAAGGGTGCACCGACGCCGCCTCTTCTCCTCCGACGCCGCGCGCCTGCTGTTGTTGGTCTTCTCCTCCGACGTCGTCAGGGTTTCCACCGACGCCGCCTCCCGGACCCGCACCCCCTCCCCACACCCGCGCGCCTGCTCCTTCCCGCAACCGCGCCCCCTCCCGCCTGCTCCTCCCCACTCTAGGGTTTCCGCGCGCGCCTGCTCCTCCCCGCACCCGCATGCCTCCCTAGGGTTTCCACCGGCGGACGGCCTCCGCGCCCCCTCTCCGCACCCGCGCCCCCTCCCGCCTGCTCCTCCCCACCCTAGGGTTTCTGAGCGCGCCTGCTCCTCCCCGCACCCACACGTCTCCCTAGGGTTTCCACTGGTGGGTGGCCTCCTCGCACCTCGATCGGTCCCCACACCCGCACCTCCTCCTGCCTGCTCCTCCCCGCCCTAGGGTTTTCACACGCGCCTGCTCCTCCCCGCACCCGCGCACCTCCTTAGGGTTTCCACCGACGGGCGGCCTCTGCGCACCTCGACCGACGGGCGGCCTCCGCGCACCTCCACCGGTGGCCGGCGGCGACTTGGTACTGGTAGTGGTGGTGGTGTGGTGTTGTGCTGCTGGTTCTGACCAGCGGCGTACCGTTGCTATATGTGCGCCTATGTGGTGTCGTACTGCTTTGTTCTGGTGCTGTCAACTGTGGCCTAGTTCCTGGGCTCCCTGTTGCGCGATGTACCTTTGCTTCTCGGGTTGGTGCAATCTACGTGCTGTGAGTTACCCGTTGCCCCTCTCGGTTTTCAGTTCAGATATTTACATTTGTGCAATCTGCTAGTACTGTATTACTTGGGTGTGATTGCAATTGCGTGGGTGGATTAAATTGCTCGATGATACAATGCGGTGTAGTGAGACAACGTGACAGTGAAGGGTGGTGTTGATTATTTTCAGCATTGTCTTATTACCTACCTAGTATTTTTATCTCTACTATTGAACTGATTACTTGCTGATCAGTTAGTTAAACCTGTGAGCATATAACATGTGTTACTTTTAATATTTGTGTACTGTTCTAAAACTTCAGTAACCTGGTACTCGATTATATTGCTGTCTTTCTAGGCATTTAATCTTTGATCTAAAAACCCTATAATTTGCTAAGGAGGACTGTCATGTTCGTCTAGGATCTGAGATCACCAACAAGCGTTGGAAGGCTGCCTCATGCAGCAACCCGCTGATTTGAGAGCAAATATAAATAAATAAATATGTTGGTTATCAAATAATATATGGAAATTGGGAGGAAACTTGGTACTTCTACTAGTGAACTTGAGCTGGCACCTGTGTTTCTCTATCGGTGGTCGTGAAGCTTTACTGTGGTCAGATTTTTGTGATAAGTTGGATATCTCAACTGTATAAACTAAAGATTGCACGTATGCTGGCTGTTTTTTAGCTGTGCACTTCCTCACTTTATTGGACAAGATTAACTGGAAGCATGTGATGTTTTACAATTGGCACACGTTGAATGTTTTTAGTCCTGAGACTAAATAAACTACTAGATGCAAACTCAAGATACATGTTCACATATATTTGGACTAGGTTTACTTATTGATTGTTCCCACTAAATGCTTTATTGGTTATATACAGCTGGTGTGTAGTGGTTGTTGTTGCTGCTGCTACTACTACTACCATTACTCCTACTCCTCCTCCTCCTCCTCTACTCTACTACTTTCTACTTACTACTACTACTTTCTACTTACTACTACTACTTGCTACTCCTAAGTGGCTGCTGCTCTTACTCTACTACTACCACTCCTTCTCTGTTTTTTGCTTATATATTGCTGGTGTGTAGTGGTTGTTGCTACTACTACTACTACTACTACTCCTACCACTACTCCTACTAGTACTCCTCCTGCTCCTACTACTACTCCTCTATTTTTTTGCTTATATACTGCTGGTGTGTAGTGGCTACTGCTGCTGCTACTACTACTACTACTCCTCCTACCACTACTCCTACTACTCCTCGTCCTCCTACTACTCCTCCTATTACTACTACTCCTCCTCCTCTTACTACTCCTATTACTCCTCCTCCCTGTACTTGCTACTCCTACTGCTGCTCTTCTTTCAGTGATGCTCCTACTACTACTCCTAAGTGGCTGCTGCTCTTACTCTACTACTACCACTCTACTGCTATACTTACTCTACTCTACTACTTTCTACTTACTACTACTACTTGCTACTCCTAAGTGGCTGCTGCTCTTACTCTACTACTACCACTCCTTCTCTGTTTTTTGCTTATATATTGCTGGTGTGTAGTGGCTGTTGCTGCTACTACTACTACTTAACTACTACTACTCCTACCACTACTCCTACTAGTACTCCTCCTGCTCCTACTACTACTCCTCTATTTTTTTGCTTATATACTACTGGTGTGTAGTGGCTGCTGCTGCTACTACTACTACTACTACTCCTACCACTACTCCTACTACTCCTTGTCCTCCTACTACTCCTCCTCTTACTACTCCTACTACTCCTCTTACTACTCCTATTACTCCTCCCTGTACTTGCTACTCCTACTACTGCTCTTCTTTCAGTGATGCTCCTACTACTCCTCCTAAGTGGCTGCTGCTCTTACTCTACTACTACCACTCTACTGCTACACTTACTCTACTCTACTACTTTCTACTTACTACTACTACTTGCTACTCCTAAGTGGTTGCTGCTCTTACTCTACTACTACCACTCCTTCTCTGTTTTTTTGCTTATATACTGCTGGTGTGTTGTGGCTGCTGCTACTACTATTACTACTACTACTACTCCTACCACTACTACTACTACTACTACTCCTACTCCTCTTACTACTCCTACTCCTCCTCCTCTTACTACTCCTACTACTCCTCTTACTACTTGCTACTCCTAAGTGGCTGCTGCTCTTACTCTACTACTTCCACTCTACTGCTACACTTACTCTACTCTACTACTTTCTACTTACTACTACTACTTGCTACTTCTAGCTACTAACTGTTGGTTGCTGTTGCTTTTTTTGCCAAATCTCCCAGGACTCACCCAGGACTTGTTGTCATGTCTTTTGCCATCAGCTGCTGCACTATGTTTGCTAAGCAGCTGTTGGTTTTTTTGCCAAATCTCCCCTCTCCTCTCCTCTCCTTTATTTTGCCGATGATGAAATTGTCCAAGTCCATACATTATATGGAATATGAGCTGATGATAAAGGACTTGTGAGGAACTTGGCATCATTAGCAGCCGCCCCTACATTACCTTCTCCTCTCTTCTCTATTATGATGCCTTGATGCTCTAAGTTCAAGATCAGATGATGATTGACATGTTTTCGAGGCCTCTACCACTACTACTACTACTCTTTTTTTGAAATATTGTTGTTTTATAGGACTACTTTGGTTTATAGCCCTTTTTGATTTCTTATACCTTCTCGCGTACCTAAAGCACACTTTCTTGCATCTATTAGAACAAAGCGCGAAATAATGTCACGGACACCAGACAGTGTAGCCCGATGCCCTGAGCATGATGAGCACCCAACCAATGAGAAGCAAGAACTAGAGGACCAGCTAACTCAGGAGCAGTTCAATAACGAGTTAGAAAAGGATCTAGAAGTGATGCTTACTCAGGAGCAGTGTGACGAGGAGGAAGGGGGAGCAGAAGGAAGAGCAGGAGAGGCTGCTGAAGGCGAAGAAGAAGAGGATGATGATGATGATGACTCAGAAGAGGGATATGAAAGTCCTAAGGATCCTTTCCCATGTGAAGCCAGAAGGAGGCCAATGGAGGAAGATTTGGACAAGGATTTTGACCTGAACGAGGAGGTAGAGAAAAAGCCTTAGCTTGTAAATTTTGCTAAAGCTTTGGCTGTGTTACCTCTGCTAACACTTTGACCTGTTGTATATACAGGTCCCCCCTAAAACTCAGAAAAGACGATGTCGACGTCTGTGACATCTCACTGGACAAGACAGAGTAGAGGAAAGGAGAGCAGAGGCAACAACCATAGAGATAGATCACGATGCCTCTGCTCCACAAACTCAAGACACAACCATGACTACCAAGCCTAAGAGGAAACGAGGGGATAGAAAAGGAAATCTATATCCAGATAAGGCATGCTATGTGATAACGGAGGTTGGGCCAGCAGGGGAGATCCTTGAGCCGAAGAAATTAAGTGGAAAATTTCATAATGCGATCGGGGCCCTAGTAAGAGATAAATTGAACCCAGCAATCCCTAACTGGAAAGAGGTACCAGAGAACACAAAGAATGCACTATGGGATAGGCAGCTGAAGGTCAATTTTAGATTTCTAGAGGGTAAGCACAAATTGGTAAAAAAATGCTATCATGATGATGGGAGAGTCATTCCGACGTTGGAGGTCGGAGCTCAACACGAAGTATATCCAAAAGGGGTTAACTCCCTTCATGAGTTCGGCAAAATAACCCCTAGTCAATGGGAGGAGCTCGTAGATCAGAAGACTTCACTGGAGGCATTGGAGCTTAGTGCCCGTAACACCGAGCTGGCGAAGAGGAACAAACACCACCATCATCTAGGCCCTGGTGGCTACTATGCCAAGGAAGAGTAGTTTAGGAAGATGGACGAAGAGGCCGCAGCTGCTGGGAATATCGATGTGATGAATTTGAAGGTACGCTCAAGGAACTGGATATATGCGAGGAGTACAGAATCATCCGGCAGTAATCTTAAGTTTGATAAGCCAGAGACCCAAGAGGCGGTATCAAGGATACTGAAATATACTGAAGACAAGGAGAAGGGCTCATTCAATCCTTCTAGAGAGAGGGACGAGCTTAGCCTTGGCTTGGGAAACAAGGAGCACACAGGCCACACCAGGGGGCTAGGGAAAAGGACGACCTGGAAGCAAGGATTCAAAGATGACAGGCACATGTACAAGAAACATGGCTGAGATCGGGAGACTAGTCTTGAGCTCCAAGTGAAGGCTCTAGTTGCGAAGGCGCTGGAGGAGCAAGGACTGTCTACGGAGCCACGGATATTAGTGACGTCGCTGGGAGAACTGGCATTAGTTGGCAGCCCTCCGAAAGTTCCTAGCAGCCAAGGTTCCACTGCAGCCACAACCCCAGTCGATCGCATATGGGAACCAACTAGTTGCACCTTGGTGTTTCTCAACGGCCGGCAGAACACTGTGATGGAGGTGGCAATAGGTGTGGCACATCCTCCCGATGGCTTACACCACAATAATAAGATACCACCGGACTACACTAGGGTCGAGGTGCATACAGTGAAGCCCGAGTTCATGCAGTGGAGGATAGACTATGCAACTCCTGAGGGGCTGGTGTTACTCGGAGACATTATGGGGCAGTTCATCCTCTGGCACAAACGGGATATTATATTGATTGCTTCTTCGCCGCCTCCCCCTCTCCCAAATTTGGAGCGAGTTGTTGAGGTCGGGGAGATATTTTCACCGTCTCGTAACCCCCACATTCCTAAGATGCCACATTATTCCCCGCCTCCTAGCGAGCATGTGCCTGATGAGATGCCACAACCTTCTCTAGCTCATACCGAGCAAGTGCATGATGAGATGCCATAGTCTTCTCAACAAGCACAACCGATACATGAACAACGAGTGCCTCCTGAAGAAGGTGATGCATAAGAAGATGAGGACGTGCCTGAATGGGAAACTCCGAAAGAAGATTCCAATCAACATAAGGCCAGTTTATGTTTTGATCAAAGACTGTCTCGTCGGTGTCCAAGTGGTATTCCCATGACCAGTTCAAGCCTGAGAACCAAGTTAAAAAAGTCCCATCACAGGGGTTCTGAGGAGGCCAGTCACTAGCAAACTCCACCAAATTGCAAAGCAGTATCCAAATGTTGATGCCATCGAATGGTCAAAGGATTGCCTCGAAAACATATGAAAGAGGCAAGCTCTTCGTACCAAACCGGGACATCCAACGCCTATCACTTGGAATGAAAAGGTTCCACGATTGGTACTTGCGTGTTCTCCCAACGAGCATAGATATTATACAAGCATGCTTCCCCACTGGCACATTTGGAAGCCCAGCCGGGAAAATTGTCTTTGACTTCAATGACATGCACACATGCTTTCACCTGGGAGAAATGGAGATGAATCTAATTCGCACATGGTGCCTATAAGTCATTGTCCTCCCGATATGATATGAATGTAATCTTTGAATTTTATTGTAACTAACCCACATCGTGATTTGTAGAATGCAAGTGCACATTGTCAAACAAATGCCAAGTGTGAAAGCCGGGTATGTAGACCCTCAAGCTATAGCCCAAACAAATTTTAATTACCCTAAACGGTGAACACTGGATGCCAAAGAGCTAGCTGCTGTAAAGACTCTTCGGGAGAAAGAGCGCATCCGTATGGCGAAACTAAGGGAAGAGTCCCTTAAGGTTGCAGCATACATTGCCATGGTTTTCAAAAATCTCCAACAACACTCTACTATATGGCTACCATACAACTTTGAGTAAGTTCAACTCTATACTTAAAGCTTTGTTCGATATATTTTATTCGATGCAAAAGTGCTTATCTAGTTCTATGATTAAATCCATGCAGCAACCACTGGATTTGTATAGCCGTTGATGTCGAGAGGAGCATGGCATGGGTCTTTGATTCATTAGATAGGGATACGATGACATACAAAGACTTCATATTGATTCTCAAGACGTATACATATCGACAATCCTCATTAGCTTATATGTTTGTATACATACTTGTAACGTTCACTTTTGGATACTAACAAGTTGTATTTGCTAAAATAATTCGAACAAGTTATTTAGGTTCTATGTCACTAATCATCATGGAAGGCATGATCCAGCAAGGAAGAAAAAAACTGGCTATAAAAACACTATGTGCGGTAAGTGTAACTTACTTCTTCAGTACTCTGTTACATGGCTATCAAAAGCATTACTTAACATTTTCATATGCAAAACACACAGTGCCCCAAGCAGAGGCCTAGGAGTGTACATTGTTGATACTATATATGTTCTATGATGAGTAACACAGGTGCCTACAGGAGACACCCCTTAAGGGTAAGTTTGAACCTCATCACCCGTAGTATAAAAACTTCGTACATGGTATCAAATACTAAACCAAAACTTGTTCTCTTGTAGTGGAGAGAAGAGAAAGGAATAAAAGAGACCCATACAAGGATGACCAACTCTTAGAGCTCGTCGGCGACCTTTGCAACTTCATATTGGACCAGATTGTACACGTCAGAGGCGCCTACCATGACCGGGAGTCTGAGTTAGGTTCAAATCCTCAGTACCAACACCTTCGTGAGACTGAAAGGCTAGCTCTAGGACGTTGATAAGAATGTGTATGGAATTTATATATTTAACGATGGGTTGTATATATTCTTATGAATTGGACTTGTAATTGTAGTTTATAGAATACTCTTGTGCTTGTAGTCATGGTCGCGGGGCGTTCGGCAACGCGAACGCGGTTCAGAACGTTGGTCGCGGGGCGTTTGGCAACGCGAACGCGGTTCGGAACGTTGGTCGCGAGGCGTTCGGCAACGCGAACGCGGTTCGGAACGTTGGTCGCGGGACGTTCGGCAACGCGATTTTGAATTGTAAATTTGAATTTTTTTGGCGGAAAACGTACTGTAGGGGCGGTTCTAGATTGAACCGCCCCTATAAATACATGTTTGTAGGGGCGGCTGGTACTACAGCCGCCCCTACAAATCGATTTGTAGGGGCGGCTGGTATTACGAGCCGCCCCTACAAATCGATTTGTAGGGGCGGCCTGGGAACCGTCCCTACAAATGCATGATTTGTAGAGACGGTTCAGTAGGGGCGGCTGGCCAAACCGCCCCTACAAATGGTTACGAGCCGCCCCTAAAAATCGATTCTGTAGTAGTGTATGTTTTCTTATTAGTTACTTTACCAGCCAAAAAGAATTTAGGTGCTTATATTATCTGGTGAAAAATCTGTGTGACTTTGTTTGTCACTGTCTGGCACTATATCTATAGCTGTATGTGCAAATAACATTTCTCTATTGGCCCTATTCACTTCTCTTATAATACGTACTTTTCAGCTTCTTTTTTCAGCCGGAACAGTATTTTTCTCTCACAATAAATCAGTCAGAACAGTGTTTTGACTTGTTTTTTCAGCGAAGCGAACGGGGCCAATTACATCCACCAATCTCTTTTATGGGTAGGAAAAAGAGACTTACAACATATTCCCTTTTAGGTTCAACAAGTGGAAATTGTGATTATATTACCATAATTATTTGATACGAGCGTCGGACCTTTACTCAAGTATCGGATAGACGCGGGGTGTGGGGGTCATGTGACACAACATTTGTTTATTAATATCTAGTTAATTTATCATCACCTGTCCATCCACTCCGTCGCCGCTCGCTCCTCCTAACACATTTCCTGCCCTTGATGCTCTGCGTGCCTGCCCCGCATTTCCTGCCGATGCTCTGCGTGCTTGCCCCGCTTCTCCTGCACTGTTCATGCCAATGCTCCGCATTCCCGCCCTGCTGCTCCTACCGCTGCTCCACGCGCCCGCCCTACTGCTCGTGTCATTGCTCCTGCTCCACTGCCCGCCCCGCCCGACAACGCCGCCAGCGCAAGGAGAAGCGATGAGCCTTGGCGCAGAAGCCCTCTGGCCTCTCCTCCTGCTACGGTTGTGGTGCCCCGATGCAGACGGTACAGTGGAGGAGGCCGCACCAAGATATGATGCATGTTGCAAATGCACATTTGAAATGTTTCAGATGCTTTAGAGGTACGTTTCAATTGTTTCATACGGATATTGCAAAAGTAGATTGGGATGTTGCAATGGTTGTACACATACTTGCAAGCGTATTCTCCAATGTTTCATCTGTTTTTTCAGACGTATGTTGCATGTGTGTTTATCTAGATGTTGTATATGTTTCACACATATATTGCAAGTATTTTATATGGATGTTTACGTATGTTTGCAATGGTTTTCAATTATTTTTGCAACTGTTTTGTATGCATGCTTCAAATGTTTGATCTGTCTTTTTTTGTATGTTGCAAGTGTTGCATCTGTATATTTTAAAAGTAGATCGGGTGTTGCACGTGGGATGCGCGTGGGAAGCGGGAGGGGGCCCGAGCAGTCCCCGCGTGGGCGACGTTCGAGCGGCGTGGGCCCCCGCATGGCGCGAGTGACGTAGGCGCGGTCGAGCGAAGTCCGGGCGACGCAGGCCCACGCGTGGACGCACGAAACGGAGGGGAAACCGACTATAGCCTCGTGTCCGGACCCATGTCCAGGGCGCTAGCAGTGTCGATTATATTATGACTAAAATTTCAACATATATGTATCACGTGGCCTATGCCATGCACCAAGAAACTAGCTAGGTGCAAGTGCAACCCCCCTCCCACGGCACTGCACGTTCTAAAAAAAATAAGAGAAGTTTTCTTGTTGAGAAGCACCATGTAAATCTTGGTACTTCCTTGTAATAATATTTGTACATCTGCATAAGAAAAGAATGAAGTACCATAAGTTCATTTTTTTTGTTAAACGTAGTCCCTCACATATATATACAGCCATATACTCACTCCTATGAATTCACGCACACTCAATCCCTATGAGCACCTCCTATAGACTAAGTTGGACTGGCAAATCTCAAGATTGACAAAGTTATCGTATGTGTCTCGCTACCAACGAACACGTTACCTACCACCGAAAGAATAGTATCATTAAATCCTAGATAAATTTGATCCTAGGATTTGAACCTATGAGCATTAGTGTCGAGTCGAGGATTTAAACCTAGATGGATAAGTTCCACCACAAGGAGCCTAACCAACTGAGGCTCAGTTCGCAAGTTCTTATAATTTGATCCTCAGGGCAAGGTGGCTTAGATTACAACCGGTGGACCAAAATGCCCCTACTCTAGGGGTAGGTCCTAAGCATATTCCTGGTATGTAGGGGCATTTTGGTCTTTCCAAAATAAGTCTTACATGAACCCAAGTTGAATTTGAGTTTCTAGGTTGGCGGTCCTTCGCTGCAAGCCTTTAGTCCTCGAGCGCCACTCATTGCTAGCACGAAAATCCAAGACCTTGGACTACCCGAGATTGTCTTTATTGGGCCCTTAATTTGGCTCCTTGAACATGGCCTCGCCCTTCATTCCCTTCAAGCCTTCCAAAAGTATTTTGTCTAGACTTTGCAAATGGCTTCGCTAGGTTTCTTGGTGACGCTCCTACGCTCGCCCTTTCAATTCAGAACCCTTGCAAATACATCTATTTTTGACAGTCTTGCGAAGACATCCTCATTGGGGGCCGTCACTCTCAATCTAATGTTCTCTGCATGAAACAACATCTTGAGAGCCGTGGATAGTTAGGTCGTCAGTTAGCCGTGAATATGGATGGCAATCAAGGGAGAAAGGCTTGTCCATACAAACGGTAATGGCAATGAGAGGATCAAAAATTCTAAATTGATGGCAATGAGGGAAATCTATAATTTTAGATGGCAATGAAGGAATTGTCCTAGGTTTGAATGGCAGCGAAGGAATTCTCTCCATCCTCCGTAGGGTATCGGCCCCAACAATTATCGTTATCAAGTAAAACAAGGTGGAAGTGATGGCGAGCAGTGCTCCTGTGTGTCCAATCATTCGCGGCTCCTGGCCGAAAAATATGAGTACATCGTATGAGAGGTGCATCCAAGAGTGAAGTACAAACAGTGCAAGTCTGTGCTCAAGTATTGCACTGCCAGCTAGCTAGCCGCCGTTCTCTAACAGCTCATGCTGATCGTGATTTATATACTAAATGCTTCCAGTTCCAGTTAGTGGCACACACAGAGATTTGTAAGGTTGCATTAATTGCATGTACGTATATAAACCAACGATGGCGCCGTGTTGTGCACGGTGCACATATATAGTAGGGCATGCTGGTGATGGGGACAAGCAGTATTCCTTGTGCCGGGTGACGAATTACGTACAGTGTATATAAAAGAGTAATAGGCCGGGCTGTGAGGAGTCGTCGCTCAGCTGGTTGGTACGGTTGAGCTTTCACCAGGGTATGTTCAGGTTCAACTAGCGGATCGATCGGTCTCTCTCATTATTCTCTTCTTGATTAGTTCCTTTTGTTGAAAAGCAGTTACCTGCTGCTCGTCCCTTTCGTTACTTAATAAACGAGTACAGAAACAAGTTGTACTCCTGGTTAGAAAACTCCTTCAGTCTCAGTTTTCTAGCCAGGAGCACGAATCTGTAACTGGTCCCGGTTGGTAATACCAACCGAGGCTAAAGAGGTCTCCCGGCCTAGCCACGTGGGTCGGCCCTTTAGTCCCGATTGGTATTACCAACCGGGACTAAAAGTTTTCTTTTTTTTCTTTTTTTTTTGTTTCTATTTTCAATTGATGATTCGTTTTGGTTTTCGAATAGGTTTTTGAATACGCATTCTACGCTGCTAATAATATACGTATTATACACGCTTATAATGTTCGAACATTTTGTACAAACTAAAGTATGAAACTAACATATATATTACATGTATATACATATATTGTATGTTATTTTATGTACATATAATATATATATATATATATATATATATATATATATATATATATATATATATATATATATATATATATATTACAAATAAAGCTTGCATTGCATATGGGATAACAAATTCACTCCATCTGGTTTTGCTTCCATGTTTGGTTCATGTCATTGTAGAACTCGCTGGCGGTGTTTAAGACCTGGTCATTAAGAAATCCTGCTATGGTCTCTTGAATTGCTTTCAGTTGGTTACGTCGTATGACTTTTTCCTTCAACCATAGAGTCTTCAATAAAAGTTAAAGGAAAAGTATTAATATATATATATATATATATATATATATATATATGTTGGTCACGTGATTACTTATATATATGAGCAATAAAAGAAATTGTGAATATATGAATATATTTATATAACGTACTTTGAGGATCTCTTCAGGAGTTCTTTTTGAGTACACCATATGATGAACTCGCAAACATAGTATCCGCAGTAGTTGGTCCCCTGTTCTTACCTCAGAACCCACTTTTACGAGAAAAAAGATTCGGTGAATTGAAAGCATGCATGGTGTTAATTGAATTATATATATATATATATATATATATATATATATATATATATATATATATATATATATATATATAGTACTTACTTGAGATCTCTACTTACTTTGTGTGCTATTACATTCAGTGGCGCTTTGCAATGTTTCATGTGGTGTTCCTCAATGAAATTTTTCCAAACACTGCGCCTAATAAAATAAAAAATTAATTTGGCCTTTAATAAATGTTGTAGTTAAGAGATCATGGTATATATAGTTGCTAGAGAGACCAAATTACCCTTGGATAATATCTATCATGTCTTGGTACTCTGTTTGCTCTTTTCTTAACGAGTCTAAGATGCTCAACCGACTATTGGCCATATCGATGACCATCAATATCCAGTGATTGCTGCATATGTTTTTATACACAAATATGATCAACATTAACTAGAGTCAACATATATATATGGGAGATAGCTTAGCTAGTAAGCAAATAATTGAACAAATGTCCATATGATCGACATTAATTATTTAACACTCACTTGAAGTTGTAGGGGAAGAGTATGTCCTTGTTTTGTTGGTTCACTAAGAACCTTATGAGATTTTTCTCGAGTTCAGCTTTCCATTCAGGGCGGGGGATTAGGGTGTTTGAATACGACTATTTGGATCAACGAAAACCAACATCATTATCCTTTCTCTTTCTGAGTTTTGTCATCTCATATCTGCATATATAAAAATATAATGTGAGGATATATAATTTATATATATATACATGTAGCTTTATATATATACACTTTAATAGTGAAAAATAATCACACTTACAGACAATAGCAGCTAATGAGACTTTTGTCGAAAGAGTCCAGGTGGCATAGTTGGTGTAATTCTAAAAACTCGACATATATAACGTCATCACCACTGGAAGTAATGTTGGTTTCTAACTCTGACAGAAACAAAGGTCGTCCCTCCCCGTTCACACGTCGCCATGTACCACTTGTTTAGCAGGTACATTTGCGTACCCAGTTCACCTAAGGCCTCAGGGTTGTATAGACTCTTTCCATGTTTAAATTTCTTCCAAGGATCCACTTTCGGAGCAGATGGTCCTTCATCGAGCACTTGGGCAAGGTCCAAACCAGTATCCTCGTAAAACCGAACCAGGTCCTCAAAATCGACGTCCAGTAAGTCTAAGTTTGAACCATATTCATTACGAATGACAAGAGGGGGGACTGATTGTTGCGATTGTTGTCCGAGTTGTGCAACACCTTTCCCTGCTCTAGTCTTTTTCTGCGCTGCCTCAAATGACTTGGTGAGAGAGCGGTCGTAGTTCGATTTTGACAGGGTCTTTTGAGATTTCCCACTTTTTCTGGTCCACCTTCTTTCTTAGAAGATCTGGAGTTAGGTAGAAGTACGGTTTCTCCGGGTTCTCACTCGCTTCTCGTTGCTTTCTTACTTTTTTGAAGAAACTGTTCACATCTTTTTATACTGCAGCATTTAATTCCTTTTCACTTTTCTCGTAAGACAGTTTTTGGAGAATAACTGATTAGAGGAGGCTTTCTTCTTTGCAGCTGGTGGGCCAACGGCTTCATTTGTGGGACGGACCTCTTAGGAGCTGGCTGCTTCTTGGTCATCAAGGGAGGCTGGGCAGCCTGTTGGAGACCTCCTTGGAGGCGTTGGAGACCTCCTTGGAGGTGGCGGCGAATACACTGGTACAGAAACAAGCTGTACTCCTGGTTAGAAAACTCCTTCAGTTCCGGTTTCCCAGCCGGGAGCACGAATCCGGGACTAAAGAGCCCCTCCTTTAGTCCTGGTTTTTCGTCCGGGACTAAAGAGGTCTCCCGACCTGGCCACGTGGGCCGGCCCTTTAATCCCGGTTGGTATTACCAACCGGGACTAAAGGTTTTCTTTTTTTCTTTTTTTGTTTCTATTTTTAATTAATGATTCGTTTTGGTTTTCGAATAGGTTTTCGAATACGCATTCTACGCTGCTAATAATATACGTATTCTACAAGCTTATAATGTTCGAACATTTTGTACAAACTAAAGTATGAAACTAACGTATATATTACATGTATATACATATATTGTATGTTATTTTATGTACATATAATATGTATATATATATATTACAAATAAAGCTTGCATTGTATATTCTATTATATCATTGGGATAACAAATTCACTCCATCTGGTTTGGCTTCCATGTTTGGTTCATGTCATTGTAGAACTCGCTGGCGGTGTTTAAGACCTGGTCATTAAGAAATCCTGCTATGGTCTCTTGAATTGCTTTCAGTTGGTCACGTCGTATGACTTTTTCCTTCAACCATAGAGTCTTCAATAAAAATTAAAGGAAAAGTATTAATATATATATATATATATGTTGGTCACGTGATTACTTATATATATAAGCAATAAAAGAAATTATGAATATATGAATATATTTATATAACATACTTTGAGGATCTCTTCAGGAGTTCTTTTTTAGTACGCCATGATGAACTCGCAAACATAGTATCCGTAGTAGTTGGTCCCCTGTTCTTACCTCAGAACCCACTTTTACGAGAAAAAAGATCTGGTGAATTGAAAGCATGCATGGTGTTAATTGAATTATATATATATATATAGCTAGTACTTATTTTGTGTGCGATTACATCCAGTGGCGCTTTGCAATGTTTCATGTGGTGTTCCTCAATGAAATTTTTCCAAACACTGCGCCTAATAAAATAAAAAATTAATTTGGCCTTTAATAAATATTGTAGTTAAGAGATCAGGGTATATATAGTTGCTAGAGAGACCAAATTACCCTTGGATAATATCTATCATGTCTTGGTACTCTGTTTGCTCTTTTCTTAACGAGTCTAAGATGCTCAACCGACTATTGGTCATATCGATGACCATCAATATTCAATGATTGCTGCATATATTTTTATACACAAATATGATCAACATTAACTAGAGTCAACATATATATATGGGAGATAGCTTAGCTAGTAAGCAAATAATTGAACAAATGTCCATATGATCGACATTAATTATTTAACACTCACTTGAAGTGGTAGGGGAAAAATATGTCCTTGTTTTGTTGGTTCACTAAGAACCTTATGCGATTTTTCTCGAGTTCAGCTTTCCATTCAGGCGGGGGATTAGGGTGTTTGAATACAACATTTGGATCAACGAAACCAACATCATTATCCTTTCTCTTTCTGAGTTTTATCATCTCATATCTGCATATATAAAAATATAATGTCAGGATATATAATTTATATATATATACATGTAGCTTTATATATATACACTTTAATAGTGAAAAGTAATCACACTTACAGACAATAGCAGCTAATGAGACTTTTGTCGAAAGAGTCCAGGTGGCATAGTTGGTGTAATTCTAAAAACTCGACATATATAACGTCATCACCACGGAAGTAATGTTGGTTTCTAACTCTAACAGAAACAAAGGTCGTCCCTCTCCGTTCACACGTCGCCATGTACCACTTGTTTAGCAGGTACATTTGCGTACCCAGTTCACCTAAGGCCTCAGGGTTGTATAGACTCTTTCCACGTTCAAATTTCTTCCAAGGATCCACTTTCAGAGCAGATGGTCCTTCATCGAGCACTTGGGCAAGGTCCAAACCAGTATCCTCGTAAAACTGAACCAGGTCCTCAAAATCGATGTCCAGTAAGTCTAAGTTTGAACCATATTCATTACGAATGACAAGAGGGGGGACTGATTGTTGCGATTGTTGTCCGAGTTGTGCAACACCTTTCCCTGCTCTAGTCTTTTTCTACACCGCCTCAAATGACTAGGTGAGAGAGCGGTCGTAGTTCGATTTTGATAGGGTCTTTTGAGATTCCCACTTTTTCTGGTCCACCTTCTTTCTTAGAAGATCTGGAGTTAGGTAGAAGTACGGTTTCTTCGGGTTCTCACTCGCTTCTCGTTGCTTTCTTACTTTTTTGAAGAAACTGTTCACATCTTTTTATACTGCAGCATTTAATTCATTTTCACTTTTCTCGTAAGACAGTTTTTGGCAAATAACTGGATTAGAGGAGGCTTTCTTCTTTGTCAGCTGGTGGGCCAACGGCTTTGTTTGTGGGACGGACCTCTTAGGAGCTGGCTGCTTCTTGGTCATCAAGGGAGGCAGGGCAGCTGTTGGAGACCTCCTTGGAAGCGTTGGAGATCTCCTTGGAGGTGGCGGCAGTGGCGACGTTGCATAATCATTGCCCGAAGCACTATGATAATCTGGAGATTGAATAATTGGACTTAGGTTGGTGGAGGCCCTGCTGTGTGAGTACAAAAAAGAATAATTAGGTATAAGAAATTATTATTATTAATCATGCATGTCAATAGAAAATTAGTGAAAAAATTGTTTCGTTCACTTTTGTCCGCACCTATTGTCTGGCAGTTGAGGAAGCGGCGGTGGACTAGAGACCCCGAGAATAATGATGTAGCGCTTGCGCTATAGTATGAATGTCTTCTCTGCTTCTCCTAGAGTCTTCTCCCCATCACCTCCTGGAATGTCAAGAGCCAGATCACTAAAACCTTTATTAACTCTATCCACTAAGACGCTAACATATCCAGGTGATATTATTGCCCCATGGATTCTTGGTGTCTTGGTAGGATCTAGAGAAGAAAAAACAACGAGAGCCACCATGATTGTGGCATTCCCTTTTGGAATATGTAGCTCATATGATGTAAACGGTGCAGTGATGTCATCCATGAAAAAATGTAGCATTGAGTCATCTTGATTTGGTAACTCCGTGGAAGCGTAGCTGCTTTTCAACTGATCAGGGGGCTAATATTAATGTTGATTCCTAGATCTGATGCCTGCCTTTGGGCACTCATTGCTATTTGCACTTGCTTTATGATTTTCTCCTGCATTCTAGCTTGCATGTCTTTTTCGCGCTCCTGTGCTTGAAGCAACGCCTCCCGTGACTCACGAACATATTCCTCCAACCTGCTGATCCACGCTACTTCCTCATCCTTCCTTCTCTGCTGGCTTCTGTAGGTATCTCTGTCATTAGGAAAACCATGCTCTCAAGAAATGTTCCGTCCTAAACCTCTCGTCCAGCCACTGTGTTCAGCAGTCCCGATGGCATACGTCAGTTTATCCTTCTCTCTATTAGGCATGAACGCACCAATAGCTTTAGCTTGTAGAGCATAAGAAAATCTTTATGTTGCTCTTTCGAGTATTGGGCCATGAACTAGCTTTCCGGTCTCTAGGTCCAGTCTTCCCCCATGAGCGAAAAACTAATTCTTCGCGCGTTTGGGCCAATTGAGTGATTCTGGTGTATACCCTTGGCAAGAATGCTCGCTTCCATTTTTCCCACTTGGGAATGGCAGTCGCGTAGCCACTTGATCCCATGCCATGGTGGTATACCTTATGTCGGGCACTCTCTTGGTTCCTTCTCATCTGTTCCTCACCATCTTCCGATGTCTTATACTGTACAAAATCATTCCAGTATGGCCTCAACTTCGCGAGCGGGCCCCTAGTATTGAAATTGGGCGTTAGGTTCTTCTTGACATATTTCGTGTATAGGGATTTTTTCTAAGTCTGGAATTGTGTGGCCATCGTCTACATAGCCCACTTTCGAACTAGCTCCTTCAATTCATCATCGTTGATATCATCATAATCATCCGCTTGCAACGTGAAATGTTGAAGGATGTCATCCCAAATTAAATTCTTAACAAGATCAGAGACAAAACTAACATGAGGCTCGTTGATCTTTTGCTTCCATTCAGGGCACTGATCGGAAGTCTGTCCCTTACAAGGTACCCACAGTGTAGCACGAATTTCCTTGCATGTGCACCAAGTGGTTCGCCTGTCTCGATATTGAATTCCGATATTATGTAGTGCCCCTCCAAAAGATTTTTTGGGCCTCGAATATTTTTGCTTTTCGCCATTGTGGTCGTCGATCCAGAGCGCTACGTATAAAAAAAGAATAAATAAATATCATGTGTACACATAATAGATGATAGATATTCAAATATATATATATAATATTCAAATATATATATAAATATATATACCTCATCAGTATTTTCTTGCACAATATTTTCTTGCTCATTTTTAAGAGCCAGGTATTGACTCCCGTCATCTATATCCTGCTGGTCACCATCGGCAAATTGAGTGCCGGTGTTGATAATATCCATCATTTCTTCATCCATGTTGTCTCTCGGGGCAGCCATCTAGTTTTTACACCACTAGATATATCTATAAAAAATAAAAACCATATATCTATAAAATGGATCGAGTCATGTGCTTAAAATTAATTAAATAACTACACTCAAAATTCAAGTCTCCAAAGCATAACTTTGATTTCTTATTTTCTAAAAATATTTATTGGTAAGTGATATATATATAACAAATTTATATATATAACAATATAAATTTAAAACTCTCTAATATGTATAACTACACTCGAAATTTACTGGCAAGTCTTCATTTTGTCGTATTTTAAGTCTGACGCAATGACGTAGACATAATTTTTTTCAAGGCTACTAATTCAAAGTGATGAGACCATCTTTCGACAATGCCCATTCAAAGCGATGGGACCATCTATATTATGTAGCATAATAGGTTGTTTTAGTTTTGCGAAAGTCTCTTAATTTTGACTAAGTTTAAAAAATATATCTTAAAATCTGTACCAAAAAAATATTGACAGTACACTAGTTTAAAATTGTAGCAGATGGTGCACTTATCTAGTATTGCAGTTGATGGTGCACTTATTCAATATTATAGTTGTTAATGAGATATTTCATAAACTTAGTTAATTTTAAAATAGAAAAATATGACTTGCAACAAATTAAAACATCAAACGCATTGACCATGGGCCTTTGGAGTTGCCTTCAAAATCTTGTCAGCACTTGGCTTTTCAATCAAACATCACATAAAAAAAACATCCAAACACAGCGATTTCAACAAGACATCAAAACCATAAACTGAATCAGCGGCCAATTTCATACCTACAAACTAAAGCAACGCTATATTTTAAATATGATTTTCATACCTACAGTACAAAGCAGTGCATCGATAGTCAAATTTGACAGAGACGTGAAGACAAAAATAAGAGTACAAGACATTGGAACTGACGACGTTGACATGTAAATTTACAATGCAGTGTTTCAATTTTTTTGGGGTTTTTTGAGACATGAAAATAAACACACACATATATATAGACCATAGAATCTATCTAGACAGATGAAAGAAAACTTCTCCGATGACAACAAAATAGACTAAACTCTTCTAGACGAACTTTTTTAACCAATTTTTGCTAATTTTTCTTATACCGATACACAACACATCAACAGACTGGAAGTACGAGTAATAGCATTAAGGTGTAAAACAGATGAACCATGTGCAAGGACGAAGCTAGTCAGTCGTCCTCGTCAGGCCTGCTTGCGGAACCATGTTTAAAACAGATGAACCATGTGTAAAACAGACTGGAAGTACGTTCTGCGGCGGCGGCGGCTCGCGGAAGAGGCGCACGGAGACGCACGGAAGAGGCTTGCGGAAGAGACGCACGGAAGAGGCGCGCGGCCACGGGCGACGGTGACGAGGGCGGCGGCGGCGGCAGTGGCGATGGGCGACGAAGACGAAGGGTGAGGAGAAAGAAGAAACGGCCGTCTTATATAGGGGAGGGACCTTTAGTCCCGGCTCCTGTAAACGCCCGGGCGAAAAGACCTTTAGTCCCGGCTGGTAATACGAGCCAGGACTAAAGGTGTATTTTGGCGGGCCGCAAATAATGCAGCCCACCCTTAGTCCCGGGTGGTAGATCTACCCGGGACAAAAGTTGGGCTGCAGTTTCACTTCCCGCCCGTTTCAAGCTCCATTTGTTTTTTATATATTTCTTTCTATAAAATGTTAAAGTCTTGTTAATTGCACAGTAAATTAAATACAAGGCACAAAATTGTTTTAAAAGAATATGGATTTACTTTTGTTTTATTGCACACAGGAAAATTGTGTGACCTAAAGTTTTTTGTTTTTTCTTATAAATATTGAAACATAATGTCATTAATAATTACTATTTCGTTAATGCAAAAATGTAGTGTTTAATTTAAATCATTAAAACTTTTGTTTTCGATTGAAAATTTGTTTTCACATCATTTTAACAAAAATCTTTTCATTTTTTGATCACTCATTGTCCAAAAGCGACATGGAAATTCCACCATCAAACACAAATTTAATCTGAACATAGAAAAAAGGAAACACCTAATAAATATCTCTGAATTCACAATTATTACATAATACCTCTAATACACACTATTAAACATCACTATATATATCAAGCGGGCACAGTAGTGAACTTCTTAACGTATATATGGTTTCTTTCCTAGTGTCCCCTTTTCACTTAGTCTCCCCTCGTGTCGTGATTTAGGAACAGCAATCGGGTCAAGGTTGGGAATAAAGTCAACACAAAACTCAATAACCTCCTCTGTTCCATAGCCCTTGGCGATGCTTCCTTCTGGTCGAGCACGGTTGTGAATATATTTCTTTAGGACTCCCATAAATCTCTCAAAGGGGAACATGTTGTGCAGGAACACAGGACTGAGAATGCTAATCTCCTTGACCAGGTGAACTAGGAGGTGTGTCATGATATTAAAGAAGGAAGGAGGGAACACCAACTCAAAGCTGACAAGACATTGAACCACATTATTCTGTAGTTTAGCTAGATCCATTGGATCGATTGTCTTTTGAGAAATTGCATTGAGGAATGCACATAGCTTCATGGTGGCTAGACGTACATTTGGAGGTAGAATTACTCTTAATGCAACTGGAAGCAATTGCGTCATAAGCACATGGCAGTCATGGGACTTTAAGTTTAGGAATTTCTTCTTTTGCACATTTATTATACACTTTATATTCGAGGAGAATCCAGATGGTACCTTGATGCTTGCTAGGCATTCAAACATGCTTTCCTTCTCTTCTTTGCTAAGAGTGTAGCTGGCAGGACTTAAGTTATGGCGTCCATCATCTGTCTTCTCTGGAGGCAGGTTGTCTCGTTCTTTCAAACACCGCAGGTCCTATCGTGCTTTAAGTGTGTCCTTAGGCTTCCCATACACACCCATGAAGCCTAGCAGGTTCACACAAAGATTCTTCGTCAGGTGCATCACGTCGATTGCGCTACGGACCTCTAGGACTTGCCAATAGGGTAGCTCCCAAAATATGGACTTCTTTTTCCACATGGGTGCGTGACCGTCGGTGTTGTTCGGAATAGGTTCACTGCCATGTGCCTTTCCAAATACTATTTTCACATCCTTGACCATATTGAGTACATCCTCACCAGTTTGGTTGCCCAGCTTGGTCTGGTGGTCTGCCTTACCTTTAAAATGCTTGCCTTTCTTTCTTAGGGGGTGATTCATAGGAAGAAATCGACGATGGCCAAGGTACACGACCTTTCGACATTTTTTCAAGAATATACCTTTAATGTCATCGAAACAGTGCGTGCATGCATTATATCCCTTGTTTGATTGTCCTGAAAGATTACTTAGAGCAGGCCAATCATTGATTGTTACGAACAACAATGCTCGTAGGTCAAAGTGCTCCTGTTTGTGCTCATCCCACACGTACACCTGGTCTGTTCCACAAAAGTAGAAGTTCTTCAACTAGTGGCCTCAGGTACACATCGATGTCGTTGCCAGGTTGCCTTGGGCCTTGGATGAGCACTGGCATCATAATAAACTTACGCTTCATGCATAACCAGGGAGGAAGGTTGTAGATACATAGAGTAACAGGCCAAGTGCTATGACTACTGCTCTGCTCCCCTAAAGGATTCATACCATCCGTACTTAAAGCAAACCTTAAGTTTCTTGCGTCATTTGCAAACTCTGGAATTCTCTATCGATTGCTCTCCACTGGGACCCATCAGTAGGGTGTCTCAACATATTCTACCTTACGGTCTTCTTTGTGCCATCGCAACAACTTTGCATGGTCTTTGTTTCTGAACAGACGTTTCAAGCGTGGTACTATAGGAGCATACCACATAATCTTGGCAGGGATTTTCTTCATGGGACGTTCGCCCTCAACATCACCAGGGTCATCTCGCCTGATCTTATACCATGCGATGCATGACATACCGGGCATGCATCTAAATTCTCGTACTCCTCGCCATGGTAGAGGATGCAGTCATTAGGACATGCATGTATCTTCTGGATTTCTAATCCCAAAGGGCAGACTACCTGTTTTGCTTCGTACGTAGTGGCGGGCAATTCGTTATCCTTCGGAAGCATCTTCTTTTGGATTTTCAGTAACTCCCCAAATCCCTTGTCAGATACACCATTCTTTGCCTTCCATTGCAGCAATTCCAGTGTGGTACCCAACTTTTTCTGCCCCGCATCACAAGTTGGGTATAGCAATTTCTTGTGATCCTCTAGCATGCGCTCGAACTTGATCTTCTCCTTTTCACTTTCGCATTCTCTTTGTGCATCATGAATGGCCTGACCAAGATCATCACGGGCTCATCTTCTGCCCCTACCTCTTCTTCAGCTTCCCCCATTGCAGTATCATTGAAGGCACCATATTCAGCAATAATGTCATCATCATCCATTGTTCTTCTTCACCTTCTTCCATTACAACCCCGGTTTCTCCGTGCTTCATCCAACAAATATAGTTTGGCATGAAACCCGACTTCAACAAGTGTGAATGAAGACTCCTTGAGCTAGCATATTCCTTCAAATTCTTACATATGGCACATGGGCAGCACATGAAACCATCGCGTTTGTTTGCCTCGGCCACACGTAAGAAAGAATGCACGCCCTCAATGAACTCTTGGGAGCGGCGATCAGCATTGTACATCCAATGCCGGCTCATCTGCATTACATGACATACATACCATATTAAAACCTAGAACATAATTAGTTAATTATACGGCATGCATGCCACCACACAAGGTATTAATTTATGAAAGTCTCGCTACAATGTAGACAACCCCAACAACCACTAAAAACTAAAGCTAAAATGCACTTCAGTAGCATAAGGATTTCGCGACCAATCTCAACTAAAACAGACAGATCATGTGTTTGTTCAACATCTATGGGCTTCTTCCGTAGGATCACTGCCTCATCAGCCGCCATAGCCGCCTGTGCAACAGAGTTTTACACGTGTTCAACATACTCTTCCTCCCAGTACCAGCCTAAACATCTAGTGTCATCCCACTGAAATTAAAACAAAAAATTAGAACTTTAATCACAATCATCATGAAAATAAGTTGTCGGTGCAGAAAGTGACCAACTAGTGAATATTTGTAGTTTTGTCGTACATTTTGATCGGAGGTGGCCTAGCAC